>NC_080700.1:5046594-5350898 GCF_030445035.2 Dasypus novemcinctus | reverse complement strand
ATCTTTGTGGCACATAAAAGAGTCGTGACTCATAGATATTATTCTAAAAATGGAGCAATGAATTTTTAAAAGATGGCATGGAATAAGTGGTCACAATGGGAAATAAAAGGAAAGAGGTAGTACAAAATAACTTAAACAAGATAAAGAGAATGCCTGGAAAGTGTTACTGTGTTGTTAAATAATGAAAAATTAATAACATTTGGAATAAAATTCTGGATGCATAAGTATGGTATAATTTTCCCTATCTCTGTTTCCAAACAGGTGGTGAAGTAGAATGTACTGGACTGTGCCAACTTCCCACCAAATTTCCTTTATGACTGTGACTCATCTTATCTAGACTTGTATGCTCCTGGACTGCAGCATTACAACACACCCTGATGGTAATTAGGCTTTTCCACATGTTCCTCAAGGTCTGAAGAAAATGTTCTTAACTCAGAGTGGATGGATATATTTTACTTCTCTTCTATGCAAACCTATCATCCCCACTTTAAAATGATAAAATTAACACTTATAGAAGTGAAGACATCTGACTAGGATCGCAAAGGAGAGTAGGTCACAAAATGTGTTCAGAACAAAGAATGTTTGATCTTATCCAGATTCATTCAGCTGCAGTACATGATCTTACCTACAATCTTGTTCCAGACTAAGAATTATGGATGATTGGCTAAGATTCCTTGTGGTCACCCCTCGGGCTGAAGTGTGGTTTGCTGGCCTGGCGGGGGAGCAGCCATGGCAGGCCAAGCCGCTGCCCCCATAATAGGGTGGCTGGTCGGACTCACCGCCACCCCTGAAGGAAGCTCGGCATGGGCGCAGAGTGCCCTCGGGTCTCCCCTTCTCGGCAGCCATGCTTCCGCGGCCGCCCCTCCTCCCAGATGATGCCACCCGATGCCTTGTGGGGCGGCACCCTTCTTCTTCCTTCTCCCTGCGCAGGGCAGAAAATTCCAGTCTGCCCTTTTCCCCTCCCCCGACAGCAGCAACAGACAGGTGTGGGCAGAAAACTCAAGTCTGCCCTCCACCCCAGCAACAGCAGCCACCAATCACTAAACCCTGCCCCTTCCCCCAGCAACAGCGACAGCCAATCCCGAACCACCACCCCTCCCCCGTCCGGTACCGCCCACTGACCTTTCACCGGCAACCAATCAGAACAGGGCGTGGCTTCGACCAATCAGCCTTCTCCAGCCCCTATAAAACTGTTGCCTCTCCCTCAGTAAAGTGGACTTGCGTGTTTACCTTGTCTCCGCGGTAGTTCTTCTGCCGTGCGCCCTCCAGTCCTGAGAGCCCCCGACAAGGGCCTGGCCTCCCTTGTCCCCAGTTCGTCACCTGCTTCTCCGGGCGACCCCTTCGTCGCCGGCTTCGCCGGGCGACCCCGTCAGCCGAACCGCGCAACCCCTTGTGAGACCGATCCCTCGTCTGCTGCCGGACCGACCCCTCGTCCCAAGTGGGACCGACCCCTCGTCCCAAGTGGGACCGACCCCTCATCCAGAGCTGGACCGACCCCTCGTCCAGAGCTGGACCAACCCCTCGTCCGCAGCCAGACCCCACCTCTACCGCCTGAGCAAGCCGCCGCAATTCCTTCCTATTTTAACGTGATCCTCCTTGACTTAAGTAAATACCCTGGGAATAGAATCAATTTAACTGCCACATTTTTCCTCAGAAGGAAAGGGTCATTGAAGAAATAAACTCATTTATTTCCAGAGTTACAAGAAATTTCAAACAGCTCAGAATATCCTAGATTTGTAGTTCACCATGAGGCTAAGTAAAATTTTTTGTTTGTGTCTTTTCTTCTGGTTTTCCTTTTTATTTTTTTATTTTCTTTAATTATTTATTTATTTTTTAAAATTACATTCAAAAAATATGAGGTCCCATTTAACCCCACCACCCCCACCCCCCACTCCCCCCACAGCAACACTTGCTCCCATCATCGTGACACATCCATTGCACCTGGTAAGAACATCTCTGAGCATCACTGCACCCCATAGTCAATGATCCACATCATAGCCCACACTCTCCCACGTTCCATCCAGTGGGCCCTGGGGGGATCTACAATGTCCCGTAATTGTCCGTGAAGCACCACCCAGGACAACTCGACGTCCCGAAACCGGCTCCACATCTCATCTCTTCCTCCCATTCCCCAAACCCAGCAGCCACCATGGCTACCCTTCCCACACACATTCCACATTTTCTCTGTGGACATTGGATTAGTTGTGTCCATTGAACATCTATGTCAAGTCGGGGCTTAGATTATGGATACTGGATGCACTCCTCCTGCTTTCAGTTGTAGACACTCTAGGCTCCATGGTGTGGTGGTTGACCTTCTTCAACTCCATGTTAGCTGAGTGGGGTAAGTCCAATAAATCAAAGTGTAGGAGCTGAAGTCTGTTGAGGCTCTTGGCCTGGGTGTCATATTATCAGTCCAGAGATTCAAATCCCCTAAATATATCTTAAACCCCAGCACCTATTACAATTCCAATAAAGTAGCATGGAAGTCTTGTGAAAAGAGATCCCCTCTGAGTCCTTTTTAATTTTTTAAAAAGATACTTCAATTATATAAATGTTTCAAAGAATATATAGATAATAGGCTACATAAATTTTAAAAAATGAGATATCTGAAATTTCATACAAAGAAAAAAAAATACAACAAATTTGGTAATGATATGTCACCTCTTTTAAAAAAAAATCCAAAAAATTTATAATGGCAATGAAAATGGAATTCAGAGAACACAGTAATTAATTAAATGGATTTTAGGATAGTAATTTTTAAATTTCAGCTTTATCCTATAACAATGGATGTTTACTTAACTGCTGTGGATTTACAAAACAACTATCCCTAAAGTTAATTCAGTTCCTCACCACAATTTTAGTTACAAAAAACAATTAGGAGTTATAGATTCAATTGTTATCACAATTCGTGGTTTGGCCATGGCTTTTTCTGGCCCTATGATTGGTCATTTATTAAGCAAACAAGACACATTCCCTCTTCTTTCTGCTCATTGTTTCTTTACTTAGTTTTGTCCAGTTTCCTAATTCAATTTAAGTTGCTTCTTTACTAATTTAAATCTTTTCATGGATTGTACATCTTCAAGGTAAATTTCAAATTAACCTTCCAGAACCAAAGTAATGATATAACCTTGATGTTTGACCCCTTTTTCTCTAAGCAGTCCACTGGAATGATAAAAATGTTTAATCATGCAACTTTTGTTTCATTCCCTTCATGAGTTCTTCACAAACATTATCTTGCTTGATGATGAACTTCAGCAGAAAATGAAGGAAATGTGAAATTATAGGAGTTCCATTTCAACATTTACTCAACAGCATTTAAATGATGCTCTTTCTAACATGTTGTGCACCAAGTATCAGTAATAGGTTTTTTATTTCCACACACTAAAAAATCATGTGGAACCCAAGTTAGAAGTATGATTATTGTTTAGTGAGGGTGAACATTTAGGCATCTCCACCAAACAACAGTGTTTTCCTTCATCCAACTAGTCTGGGACAGAAGTAGTTAATTGTCACTAAAGTGTCATTTAGTGCCTTGAATCCATGGTTTATAAATGTGGTTATTGTGCTTCTAACTTGCTAAACTTCCCCACTAAGAACCAATTTGGACTCATAAGAATCAGAAATCTTAACCAGTATGAATTTTATTAGTAGCTCTGAGGACACAAGTGACTCAAGGTGGAAACAAAAAATTAAGCCTATGACTATGGTTGCAATTCCCGTAGGCATTGCTTACTACTTTAGTATATAAAATTCCTCTGATTATAAAAAGGAGTTCTCCAAAACATAACTGACAGGCATTACCTTGTACAAAAGCAGTTATTTGGCTAAGGAAATGACCCATATGGGACAGAAAATACCTCATTTTCTACTAGAAAAATTTCACAGTATGCTTTGACATATTTCAGAAAATCAGTTCTATGAACTTGTTAATTTTAAGCTTTTACAACAAAGAAAACTTAAGAAAGCAAATTATCTCCTCCTAAACACATTTCATAGACCAAATCTCCTTCACATGAAAAATACCAGCAGGACATCTCATTAGAAAAAGTACAACAAAGGTCTGATTTAACTATTTCTCCTATCTGTGTTCTCAAGGTAGAAAGATGAACCACAGCTTAGCTGCTAGTTTTTTTCTATCTAACCACATAGCAGTACACATATATAGATTGTTGGGTGTGATAGTTGATTTCACAACATTGATAGCTTGTTGGAAGGGAGCATCTGAGAGAAGATAATCCAACTGTCCTCAGATTGGCAAGACAATATTGGTGAAGAAAATGTTTTGTATCTTCATGCATGAGCTGTTATATTCTGTGCTGTTGTGACCTGAAGTTAATGAGTCTGATATGAAAATTGAGATATAATTTTAACCACACAATTGCCAAAAACATTGGCAATATAGAAACACAAAATAGCAGAATAGCTACTGCAAAACACAAGTAAGTAAATTGAAGGATTACTTAATTCATTATACCAGTAATCTGTGAAGAAAACAAAGTAAAAATTTGAGGAAAATGGAATACAGAGGCTCTGAAAGGAGACAGGCTTACTGCTGCCTTGCAAAATCTTATAAGATTATCTGTTTGCCTATCATGTTGGTAGCAACAGTGCAGGGATATTAGTCATCTGTACACCAGTGTCTAAAAGTCTAAAAATGTAACTTCTTTCTCCACTTACCCATTAAATTCTATCTGTACTATAGAACATTGCCCACCCCCTTCACAACAGAGGGACCTCAGAAGAGTGGTAAATTGTTCAGGTAAAATTCTGCAGTCCCATTGACCCATCCAGGAGGGGCAGAGGAACAGCAGCAGTGCCATTCACTCTGGCCAACATGGTGCAGACACTTTTGCTTTGGGATCAGGAACAAATGGAGTTTAATGTCAAAAAGATTATTTTTCCATCCAAGGTTCCCTGGATGGACCAGTACTGGAACATCTAGGTTTGGGCAGAGCTTAGGCATCATTGACAGAGAGGTGTGGCACCCTCAAATTGAGTCCAGGCCTCAGGGTAACCCCTTCTCCTCTGGGCACTGAATTTGAGTTACTTATATACATAGGGTTAGGGTATCATCCCCTAACTCCACTACAAGAAATTTTCCATCATTTGAAATAGGAACTCTACAATTTAAGCCTTACTTTATACTCAATCACGATTTCATCACCACGTAAACCATATTCTATATTCTGACACTATGAGATGCTTGTTCTAATTACTTCATATCAGGAAAAATCACACAGTATGTATCCTCCTGTGCTTCTTGTGTCTGTATTTCACCCAACTTGGTATCTTCAAGTTTTATCCATTTATTGAATGCTTCATTACTTTATTCATTATTTATCTGAATAATATTCATTTGAATGCATATACCAAATCTTGTATACACTTTCTTCAACAGATAGACACGTTTCTTCCCTCTTTTGGCAATTGTGGATAATGCTGCTTTGAACAAGAGCTTGGAAGTATTTATTCAAGAACCTGCTTTCAATTCTTTGGGGTATATCCCCAGAAGTGGGATTGCTTGCTAATATGGTAATTCTAAATTTTGTGAGGAACTACCAAACTGTCTTCCACTCCCATCATTTTCCAGAGTGGGTTGAAAAAAATCACCATCAAGGAATTGGTTTATAGACAGAAAATACATGAATGAATTAAACAACGATAACAACAGAAACAGAACTTGTCTTTTGATAGAGTGTGATTTAAGAATTCAAAAGGAAGGTCAAAGAGATATATCTCAGGTGATGAAAATGTGCTCTATCTTGTTAAGGGTGGGGCTATAGGAGTGCTTATGATTGTCAAAATATTTGAATACTATATACTATATTTAACTGTTTGTAAGTTATGTTTAAAACCAAAGAAACACCAAAATAATTGCAGGTAAGTAAGTGCATCAACAATCGTTTATGGTTGAACCGTGCTGATGTTTGCAATTTACTTGAAAAGCAAATATTTTAAGATATAAAATAAAGATAATTGGATGAATTAAAAGATGTGTGGATGAATATACATATATATATATATACACATACATATATATATTTATAATAATACAATGCAATTAGTCAGCCAAGGGTTGCTGATGTAAAGTACCAGAAATCTGTCAGTTTTATAAAGGGTATTTATATGGGGTAGAAGCTTACAGTCACAAGGCCATAAAGGCATGTTACTTCCCCACCAAAGTCTGTTGCCATATGTTGAAGCAAGATGTCTGCTGGGGTCTGTAAATGTTCAGCCTTCCTCTTCCTCTTCAGTCTCTAAGTCCCAGCTTCCTTTAGTTTCAGCCATAGGCTGGCATAAGGCTGGTCTTTCTTTCCAGGGCTCATTTCTTTCCATGCTCAGCTGCACTGCTTTCTCCAAAAGGCCAAATGTAAGCTATCAGGTGAATGACTTTACTTTCTCCTTGATGCTCCAGCATCAAAACTCAGCTATCTCCTCTGCCTTGTCATTTTCTCTGTGTATTTTCGAACACCAAGGGAAGGGACTCAATGTCCTCTTGATGCGGTAGAATCAAAGATCGTACCTTAATTTAATCCATTAAAAGTGAAAACTCTAAATTTAATACCATCAAATGATATCACACCCAAAGGAACAGACAAGTTTACAAATATAATCTATATTTCTTTTTGAAATTCATCAATAATATCAAACTGCCACAGCAATATTGGTAAAAACAATAATATGTATGTATTACATAAATAAAATACATACTTTTTACATATTTAGTACATATTTGAATTTTCAGGAAATTTAGAAATATGTAAAGCACAATGACTGAACACTTTAAAGGAATATAGTGTTCCAAGGGAAGATGTCATCAGAATATCTAGATAGGGCTCTAATTTCTCACATAAACAGTGAAGGATGGAAGAGCAAAAGCTATCCAAGGGAATGGCTTTCAGGATCTGCAGATCAAGAGATTTCTGCTTCATTCATGATGGAGAAGACACAGAGAAAAAAAGAAGTCAAATTAAAACCATGAGTTACTTACCACTGCACCTGGGAATGGCATATGTCCTCCACCCTCAAGCTAAATAGCCTCACTAAAATCCCTGGCTCACTGCAACCAACTTAGATGGGAAATATGTCCTCCTCCCTTGAAAGAGGAGAGCTCTGGAGGAAGACAGAGAGTGGCTTATCTTTAGGGAGTTTGGCCAGTTTAGCCCAATTTGATTCTCAGCTGGAACCATCCATAGGGGAGCTGAGGGGTAAAAAGGTGTGGGACAGACACTCAGCCAACTCAGAGAAAGAGAGAAATATAAAGGGGAGGGGAGAAAGGGACAGCAGAATAGAGGGGGGAAATACAGTATAATATAAAGACCCCAGTCAGTGCTGAAGCAATCCCACAGAGAAAGGAGGTGGTGATTGTATCAGGCAGGCTGCCATGCACACCTGCCCTGGGAGATGGAGGAACTATGACAGTGAGAGGATAGGCTAACAGGTGCCAAATAGTGCTAGAGAGATAGCCAGAAATCTTTTAGAAGTCCAACTCACCTAAAGGTTTAGAGGGAGAGGAGAGGCAGAGAAACTTTCAAAACCTACCTAACCTTTGGACTGGAGAGGGTGTAGATCATTGAATAAATGTCTGCCTCATATTTACTATATCCCTAGTTCAATACCCAGCACTGCTTAAGATAAGAGTCCCAGGGGAGACCTAGGGATATCAAGTATCCATCTGGTATGTGTGAAAAGGAATTTATAGATTGACATTAGTTATTTAGTTACATTCTTATTTGTTTAGTTTAGGTAGTTTGATCTGTTATTTTACATTTTTATTATATTTTAATTTTACGTTTTTAAATTTTTTATTCTTTATTTAATTCTCTAAAATTGGGTACCCTTCCTGTTGAGTTTGAATGTAGGGTGATTGATGAGCAATGGCACTCTAAGATTGCTCTTAGTGGCCTAAGAAGGAAGTGTTTTTCTCCTGGATTTATTATTAATATGATTATTTATTTTCTTTGTTTCATTTTTTATCTTTCTTCCTTTTTCCTTAGTTTTTATATTTATTTTCTTTCATTCTTTTTTCCCTCTTCCATTGTTTTTCTTTTTTTCCCCCACCTTCTCTTACTTGGTCTTCCTAATTTATTTTACTTCTCTTCTTTCAGCTCTTTTATTTTTCTACCTTTCCTTCTCATATCTATTTTCCTGGTTTTTTTTCAGTATATCATTTATGTTTATACCTTTATTTTTTTTGATTTTCACTCTTTTTATTTATTTTTCCTCGATCTTTTATGGTTCCTTTTCTATTACTATTATTATTATTATTATTATTACTATTCTCTTTTATCTTTCCTTTTCTATGTTTTTAAATTTTTTTCAGGGAGACACAGACAAGTACAAGGTTATAGAATATCTGGAACAAAGTCTGAAAAAGGAAACTTTAAAAAAACAAAGCAAAATTAAACCATGGAGTAGTAAAAGAAGATAACCATTTGAATAAACTCATGAAGACAATCAGATGCCTAGACACAACCAAATAATAACAAGCTGTGCTAAGAAATAGGAAGACATGACCCAGTCTAAAGACCAAACTGAAAAATAGGAGATGGAGACTATGGACCAACTAATCAAGGATGTCCAAACAAATATCACGAAACAACTCAATAACAATGAATAATACTGGATTAAACTCTCCAATAAAAAGACACAGATTGGCAGAATAGATGAAGAATTATGATACATCTATAGGCTTTGGACAAGAAACTCACCTTAAACCCAGAGATGAAGTTTGCAAGTGAATGGTTGCTTTACATACAAACAATAAGCAAAATCAGGTAGGAGTAGTCAGATTATTATAAAAGAAAATAGACTTTAAGTGGAAAATTAAAAAGAACGCTATATATTAATAAAAGGTGTTATATATAAAAAAAGTGAGAACAATCAAACATTTATTCACCTAACCAAGGTGCCCCAAAATTATGAGGCAAATATTGGAATAACTAAGTGAAAAAATAGATGCCTCTAAAATCAAAGTAAGGTACTTTAATACACGAATATCACCATTAAACAGAATATCTTGACAGAAAAACAGTAAAGAAACAGAGACCTTGAAAAATTTGTAAGGTCAAGACTTAATAGACATATAAAGAACATCATGCTATACGTAAATACAGCAGAATATACATTCTTCATGAGAACACGTGGATAATTTTCCAGGATAGACTACATGGTAGGCACAGAACAACTTACAATTAATTCAGAAACATTGAAATTATATGAAGTAATTTCTGTGACCACAATGGATGAATGTGGAAATTAAAATGTGGTAGGGAAAGACAATAGGCACAAAAAGAAAGAGATGGAAGTCAAATAACATACTCTCAGAAAATCAGTGGATCAAAGAGGTAATTGCAAACAAAAGAAGTAATTAACTTTAAACAAATGAAAATGAGAACACAACATATCAAAACCTATGTACACAGCCAAAGAATACCTAAGAGGACAGTCTTTAACCCTAACTGCCTATTTAAAAAATAAAGACCTGAAATAGAACTAACTGCACACTTAGAGGAGCCAAAATTAAATAACAAGCTAAACCCAAAGCAGGCAAAGTAAGGAAGGAAACATTTGAGTGGACCTAAATAAAATTTAGAATTAAAAAAAATTTACAGAAAATTTTGACAAAACTGAAAGCTGTTTCTTTGAGAAGAATACTAAAATTGACAAAACCTTAGCTATATTAACAAGCAAGAGAGAAAATGGAAATATATAAAAAGAGATGTATCATCACTGATTCTGCAGAAATAAATGTATAAGAGGATACTTTGAAAACCAGAATGCCAAAGAGATGGATAACTTCTATGAAATGGAAAAAATCCTAGAAACACAAAAGCAGACAACATTGATGAAAGAAGAAATTGATGAACTCAGCAGGAAAAATTGCAAGTAAAGAAATTGAATAAGGCAACTAAGACCTGAAAACTAAGAAAAGCCAAGGACCAAATGGCTTCATTGGTGAATTATACCAATCCTTCCAGAAATAACTAACATCAATCCTTCTTAGACTCTTCCAAAAAATAAAAGTGGAGGGAATATTGCCTAACTCATTCTGTGATGATGACATAACACTAATACCAAAGGCACATATAAATGGCAAAAGAAAAGAATACTAAAGATGAGTGTTTCAAATGAATCTGTATGCTAAAATTCCCAACAAAATACTTGCTAATCATAACCAATAACACAACAAATAAATTACACACTATGATCAAGTTGCTTTCATCCTTGGTTTGCAAGGAAAGCTCAATGTAAGAAAATCAATGTAATGAAACAAACTAAAACATCAAAAGAAAAAATAAATGGGAGATCATCTCTATTGATGCAGAAAAAGCATTTGACAAAATACAGCATTCTTCTTTTAGTTAAAATCACAAAGGAAGAGAAGGATACTTCCTTAAAATGATTTAGCATATATATATAATTTATTGTGCAGTGCAAAAGTTTCACTCTAGGATCTGGAACAAAACAAGGATGCCCACTATCACCACTCTTACTTTCTATTGTGTTAGAAGTACTTGCTCAAGGACTTAGGCAAGAAAAGCAAATCAAAGGAATACAAATAGGAAAAAGCAAAAATTTTACTATTTGCAGATGACAAGATCCTATACATAAAAAAAACTCAAAAATATTCTATAGCAAAGAATTTAGAGCTAATAAATGAATTCAGTAAATTGGCAGGGTAAAAAATCAATATGTGAAAAAAGTAGTAACTTTGCTGAACACCAATAATGAGCAATCTGAGGAGGAAATCAAGAAAATAAATTCTATTTACAATAACAACTAAAAGAATCAAATATCTATGAATAAAAACTAAAGATGAAAAATCTTGTAAATAGAAACAACATAGTTCATGGAAATCTAAGTAGACCTAAATAAATGGAGAAAAGGACTCCCTGTTCATGAATTGGAAAACTAAACATCAGTAAGATGACTGTCCTACCCAAACTCATTTACAGATTTAATGTCATCCCAATAAAAAGAAAAGCAGCATTTTTTTTGTTGAATAGTAAAGCTTATAATGAAATTTATTTGGAAAGGCATGTAGGCCAGAATGGCCAAAAACATATTGAAAAAGAAAAATGAAATTGGAGGACTCATGCTACATGGCTTTCAATCATACTCCAAAGCAACAGTGGTCAAAATTGCAGGTGGATTTTCAGGAAATTGGAGAATACAGGGACCTATCTAAAGGAGTTCATTTGGCTATATATAGAATGGGGAAGTGCTCTGAGTCATCTATGAGGGTACTTGAAAGATAAAGAAGCCAAAGACAATCTGTCTTGTATTGTTCCCCTTCTACCTTTTAAATTATTACTATTATTATTCTTTTTCCCTTCTTATCTCTATCCTTTTCTAAGATTCTAATTCTTTTTTTGTTCAAGAGAGTATAGACAACAGCAAGGAAATAGAATAAGAGGAATGAAGTATCAATGTGAAACTTTACCTCACACAAAAACAACAAATTAAAACCACAGATTAGTAAGAGAAGCTATTCAGCTGAATAAACCCATCAAGACAAAGAGATGCATTGACACCAACAAAAAAATCACAATCCATACTAAGAAACTGGAAGTAATGTCAGTTTAATGAAGAAACCAAAATGCAGGAGGTGATGCAGTACATGGAAAAACTAATTAGAGATGTCCGAACAAATATCATGAATCAAATTAATGAAGTGAAGAAAGTGATTAAGGATGTTAAGAAGACACTGGGAGAACATAACATACTAAGAAATTTTAAATAAACATAAAAAGATAATGGATATGATGGTTATGAATGGCACAAAGCAAGAAATAAAGAATACACTGGAAACATAACAGGTTTGAACAGACACTTGAAAGAATTAGCAATGTGGAAGACCTTACATCTGAAATTAGAGAGTACAACAGATAGATAAAAATAGAAAAAGTCCAGAAAGGACTTAGAGTCCTAAATCACAACATGAAACACATAAACATATGCATAATAGGCATCCCAGAAAGAGAAAGGAAGGGAAAGAGAATAGAAGTGTAGGAAGAAATAATGGCTGAAAATTTACCAACTCTATTGAGGCACATGGATGTAAAAGACCAGGAAGTGCAGCACACCCTAGACAGTATAATTCCTAGTAGGCCTACCCCAAACATATATTTGCCAAATTGTCCAATGCTGAAGACAAAGAGAGAACACTGAAAGCAGCTGGAGTAAAGAGATACATCACATACAAGGTAAACATGAAAGATAAATGTCGTTATTTCTCATCTGAAACCACTAGATAAGAAGGCAGTGGTATAACATAGTTAAGGTGGTAAAAGAAAAGAAAAAAAAAACCTTCTAGCCAAGAATACTGAATCCAGCTAAGTTTGCATTCAAAAATGAGGGAAAGTTTAAAATTGTCACATCTAAACAGAAATTAAGAAAATTTGACAATAAGAAACCTTACCTATAATATATTCAAAGGGAGTTCTGCAGGTTGAAAAGACATGAGAAAGAGTTGGAGAGGAGAGTAAGAGTAACCATAAACATAAAAAGAAATAAAAACAAAATATAGCAATCATAAGACTAAAGATAGCATGAATAATATAAATAATTCCTTTATACTAATGACATTAAAGTTAATGGATAAAACACTCCAATCAAGAGACATAGATTGACAGATTGGGTAAGTAATTATGACCCATATATTTCCTGTCTGCAAAAAACTCACGTTAAACACAGAAATGCATGGAGGCTAAAAGAGAATTATTGGAAAACTATTTTACTTGCAAACAATAACCAATAAAAGGGTGGGAATTGGAATACTAATATCTGACAAAATGGACTTTAAGTGCAAAACTGTTATAAAAGACAAAGAAGGGCACTATATATTAGTAAAAGGGTTAATTTACCAAGAAGAAAGAGAAATCATGAACACTTATGCAACAAATCAGGGCAACTCAAAATGCAAGAGGCAAACACTTGAGAAACTAAGTGGGGAAATAAATGCCTCTACAATTATAGTAAAAGTCTTTAGTACAACATTATCACTATTGGAAGATCTTTAAAGAGAATCAATAAAGAAAAAGACCTTGAAAAATACATTACAGTGTCTATACCTGCTAGACACATGCAGAACATTACACCCAAATACAGTGAGATATGTATTCTTATAGAGTGCCCCTGGATATTCTCTAGGATACACCACATGCTAGGCCACAGAACAAGACTTAATGAATTCAGAAAGATTGACAATGTAAAAAGCAATTTCTGTACAATAATAGAATGAAACTGCAAATCGATGAGGGGCAGTGAAGCAGATTAGGCACAAAGATATGGAAGTTAAACAACAAAAGCTTATAATCTATGGGTTAAGGAGGAAATAGCAAAATAAATCAGTAACAACCTTGAAACAAATGAAACTGAGAACACCACAAATCAAAACTTAGTGGATGCAGCAAAAACTATACTGAGAGGAAAATTCATTGTCATAAATGCCTATATTGAAAAAGAAAAAACAATCTAAAATCAAAGAACTAACTACACATCTGGAGAAAATAGAAAAAGGACAGCAAATTAACCCCAAAGGTATTAGAAAGAAGGAAAATAACAAAGATTAGAGCTGACCTAAATGAAATTGAAAATATGGAAGCACTAGAAACAAGAAGCAAAATGAAAAGATGGTTTATTGAGAAGATTGATGTAACTGACAAACCCTTAGCAGACTAACAAAGAAAAACAGACAGAAGAAAATAAATAAAATTGGAAAGAAGGAATAGGATGTCACCACTGACCCCATAGAAATAAAGACTGTCATAGGAAAATGCTTTGAGAAATTGTATGCCAACAAGATGGATAATTTAGAGGAAATGGATAAATTCCTGGAAACACACAAGCAGCCTTAATTGAAGAAAGCAGAAATTGATGAACTCAACAGACCAATCACAAGCAATGAAGACTACAAGTGTGGGAGAAGATGTGGAGGAATAGGAAACCTTATCCACTGCTATTTGGAATGCAGAATGATGCAATTGTGAAGGACAGTCTGGCAGTTTTTTGGAAGCCTTATGATTGCCATATGATACAGCAATCCCACTACTGGCCAGAAGAAATGAAAGAGGGATATGAATGATATATGCACACCAAAGTTCATAGAAGCATTATTCCCTAATGCCAAATGTTGGAAACAACCCAAATGTCCATCAACAGATGAATGGATAAGCAATCTCTGTCATACACATACAATATTACTCAATTGTAAGAAGTATTGCATCATTACCACATCGGGTAATATGAAATAAGCTTGAAAACCTTATGTTGAGTGAAGTGATCTAGGCACTGAAGGACAAATATTACATGACCCCACTGACATGATTTAAGTAAATTCAGCAGAATTACAGTGCTAGTGTCTGGAAGATAGGTTTACAGGAAACAGAAAGGGAGTTGAAGTTTGTGAGTCAATGCCCATATGGACAAAATCTTGATTTTGGATTTTTCATTTTTGAATGGGTGTAGTGGTGTAATGATGGGCATGACAGTGGTGCAGTGATGTTATTGGGATGGGTGGTGCTGGTTTGTGAGGGGTTTAGTTTGGGAGACAGTGTTGGACTATCCATGGAACTGGGGGATGGTTGGGGGAAGAAGTAGATTGACTCAGGGAATTTGCATGAATATGGCTGAAGCTGCAATGTTGGGAATGTTATTTCAGCAAATATGCCAGGGAAGAGTTACTAGTTGAAGTTTTTTATTGTGGGGGCATGGAGTTCAGGATGCTCCAGGGAAGGCTTCTAATGAGTGTGTAAGTGATCATACAGTGCACTGTATCAGTGGGCAGAGACACACAAAATGAATGGGAAAATGTTGGACACCCATCCTGGGGATTCCTGCTATGTTCTCAGATAGAGGGGCAGAAGTCTTTTGAGAGCATAAGCAGTGCCTAATATGGGAGGACAAGCCAGTACGTCAAGCTCTCAATATTGCAAGTAACTATGAATCTTGTTTTTCAAGGAGTGATTGCCATGAATCCAGAGAGGAGGGGGAGTGAGGAATAGAATAGATGGAACACGGGGCTTTTGGGAGACATTGGAATTTTTCTACATGATCTTGCAATGATGGATAAAGAACATGCTAAATTTCATCAAAATTTATAAAAGCGTATATTCTAAAATGTATACCATAATGTAAATCATTGACAATGATTAGTAGTAATGCTTCAATTTTATACCATCCACATTTAAAATGTTATTGAAAGGGAAAATAGGGAGGATGTTGGATATATGGGAAACCCCTATATTCTGTATGTGACTTCTGTAACCTAAAGTTTCTTTGAAGATAAAATGAAAAAAATAATACATTGGGGGAATAGGTTGAAGAAAATGACAGTTCACTTTCAAAACAATAGACCTTACTGTGAGGAAAATCATAATGTCAAAAATTTAAATTTTATTTTTATTTCTTTTTTTAAAAGATTTATTTATTTATTTATTTCTCTCCCCTTCCCTTCCCCCCACCAAGGTTGTCTGTTCTCTGTGTCTATTTGCTGCATCTTCTTTGTCTGCTTCTGTTGTTGTCAGCAGCATGGGAATCTGTGCTTCTTTTCATTGTGTCATCATGTTGTGTCAGTTCTCCGCATGTGCGGCACCACTCCTGGGCAGGGTGCACTTTCTTTTGCATTGGGCGGCTCTCCTCACGGGGTGCACTCCTTGTGCGTGGGGCTCCCCAATATGGGGTCACCCCTGTGTGGCAGTGCACTCCTTGCGTGCATCAGCACTGCGCATGGGCCAGCTCCACATGGGTCAAGGAGGCCCGGGGTTTGAACTGCAGACCTCCCATGTGGTAGATAGATGCCCTAACCACTGGGCCAAGTCTGCTGCCTATTTTTATTTCTTTTATCAAGCTAAAGAATGATGTTTTTAAGGTGGGAAAGTGTGGGAGGGGTAGGGATTGGGGCATATGGTAATCCTGTACATTTTTTTATATAACATTTATGTAATTTAAGTATCTTTAATTTTTAAAAGTATTTAATAAACTGCATGGGATTGGCACAAATATAGAGGTAGTGACCAATGAAGCAAATTGAGATTCATGATATTGACCTTAGCATATACTGTAAACTGTTATTCAACAAGTCCACCAAGCACATGTATCTCAAACAAAATGGCCTCTTCAACAAAATAGTGCATAGAAAACTGCATATCCACTCCCCCCAAAATGATGGAGGATCACCATCTCCCACTCTATGAAAAATGAACTAAAGATGGATCAAAAATCTAAATATAAGAGACAAGACCATAAAACACCTAGAAGATAATGTAGGGAAGCGTGCATGAAATCTTATTTTAGGAAATGGTTGCATAGACTTTACACCCAAAATGTGAACAATTAATGTAATAAGAGACAAGTGGGACTGCCTCTAAATTAAAATTTTGTGATCTTCAAAGAAGTTAGTAAATAAAGTTATAAGGCTGTGTACATAGTGGGAGAACATATTTGGTAACCATTTATCTAATAATGGACTAATAAGAATATAAAAAGCAATCCTACATCTCAAAAATAAAAGGACAAACAATCCATTTATAAAATGAGCAAGAGCTTTAAATAGACATTTTTCAAAGAAGAAATTCTTTGCAAGAGCCCTAGATCACAGTAATTCATCTATACAATATGCAGTACTCCCACATATCCATTATAAAACCTTTTCCCTACCACAGTGATGTTTTAACTTATTCATATCATATTTACTGAAACTGATATACAGATGTTGAGACAACAGCTTTCTAACAACGTAATATTTGTGTTTACATTGTGGTTCATACTTTATACAGTTTTCTAAATTTTTTAGTTATCCTATGTTTTACATTATGGTTTACACTATTAGTCTGTCATCCCCTATATGTTTTTGGTGTAATATTACATGTTTATATCCATCCTTGTGTACGCTTGTGAAATACTTCTTTTGCCCTCACATTTACTTTTGTTCCATCTATTCGATATCTATTTACTCCTCCCTTGGGGCCCACAGTGACTGTCAATCTTCATTTCTTGAGGAGCCATGTTCAGAGATACTTGCAACAGGGTTGAGGGTTTCACTTGCTCAACTGCCCTAATGCCCTGGGAGCCACCATTTCTCTTGACAGATACAGTTCCCTCTATTTGATGGCATTAGTCCTCCCCAGGTTGTGGGTCTACCTTCACTCTCATTATATGGGTCTCTACCCAATGGTATAACCCACTCTGGCAAAATGAGCATTCAGATACTCCCTAGGAGTCTGTCCTGCATCAGATTATCCCCTTTGAGTATCTTAAGCAGGTAACTTTCCTAATTATATTTTGAAAAGGTTTTCTCAGCATTATACACTCAACCAACACCTGACAATCTCCTATGTTTGTGTGTTGCCCCACACTCCCCCCAATTTCTTGGGCAATATTACCCATCTGCCCATCCCTAGCCCCCCTCAAACGCCCAAAGCCCCACCCACAGGTAACCCTATGCCCCCATTTTATCTCTTCCTTGTACACATACTTCCCTCCAGCTTATCATAGATTTCACCCATGTAGATGTCAGCTTACATTCTTCCTCTACCCCCCAATTTCCTGTAAGCCTATCTTCCAGTCTCTAGCTCTCTGAGGCAGCTTACTTATTTCATACATTGAGGTCATGTAGTATTTGTCCTTCAATGCCTGGGTTGCTTCACTCAACATAAGGTTCTTGAGATTCATCCATGTTATCACGTGTATTTGTAGTGTATTTGTTCTTAAAGCCGAGTAGTATTCCATTGTATGTATATACCACATTTTATTGATCCACTCATCTGCTGATGGACATTTGGGTCAATTCCAACTTTTGGCGATAGTGAACAATGCTGCTATGAACATTGGTGTGCATATATGGGTTTGTGTCTCTGCCTTCATTTCTGCTGGGTATATACCCAGCGGTGGAACTGTTGGGTCATACGGCAAATCTATGGTTAGTTTTTTGAGAAACCACCAAACTCTCCTCCAGAATGGTTGGATCCTTCTGCATTCCCACCAGCAGTGGATGAGTGTTCCCCTTTCTTCACATCCTCTCCAGCATTTGTATTCTTCTGTTTTTTCATAGCTGCCAATCTTTTGGGAGTAAGATGGTATCTCATTGTAGTTTTGATTTGCATTTCTCTGATAGCTAAAGATTTGGAGCACTTTTTCATGTGCTTTTTAGCCATTTGTATTTCTTCTTTGGAGAAGTGTCTGCTTAAATCTTTTTCCCATTTTTAAATGGGTTGCTTATCTATTTGTTTTCAAGATATAGGAGTTCTTTATATATGCAAGCTGTAAGTCTCTTATTGGATATATGGTTGTCAAATATTTTCTCCCATTGTGTAGGTTCCCTTTTTACTTTCTTGACAAAATTCTTTGAGGTGCAGAAGGCTTTAATTTTGAGGAAGTCCCATTTATCTATTTGTTCTTTTGCTGCTCGTGCTTTTGGTGTGATGTTCATGAAGCCATTTCCCATTATAAGGTCTTGTAGATGTTTCCCTACACTGCTTTCCAAGGTCTTTATGGTCTTGGCTCTTATATTTAGGTCTTTGATCCATCTTGAGTTGATCTTTGTATAAGGTATGAGATGGGAATCCTCTTTCATTCTTATACATATGGATATCCAGTTCTCCAGGCACCATTTGTTGAATAGGCTATTCTCTCCCAGTTGAGAGGGTTTGGTGGCTTTATTGAATACTATATGGCTATATATATGAGGTTCTATATCAGAAGTTTCAATTCAGTTCCGTTGATCTGTGTGTCTCTCCTTATGCCAATATCATGCTGTTTTCACTACTGTAGCTTTGTAGTATATTTTGAAGTCAGGTAGTGTGATTCCTCCAATTTCGTTTTTCTTTTTCAATATGTCCTTGGCTATTCGGGGCCTCTTTCCTTTCCAAATACATTTCATAGTTAGTATTTCTAGTTCCTTAAAGAATGCTGTGTTGATTTTTATTGGGATTGCATTGAATGTGTAGATCGGTTTTGGTAGGATAGATATCTTAATAATATTCAGTCTTCTTATCCATGAACAGGGAAGATTCTTCCATTTATTTAGGTCTTCTTTGATTTCCTTGAACAGTCTTGTATTGTTCTCAGAGTAAAAGATTTTTACATCTTTAGTTAAATTTATTCCTAAGTATTTGATTTTTTTAATTTACTATTGTGAATGGTATTTGTTTCTTGATTTCCTCCTGATTTTGCTCATTATCGGTGTACAGAAATGCTACTGACTTTTGTGCATTGATCTTATAACCTGTGACTTTACTAAACTCATTTATGACTTCTAGAAGCTTTGTTGTAGACCTCTCAAGGTTTTCTATGTATAGTATCATGTCATCTGCAAATAATGAAATTTTGACTTCTTCCTTTCCAATTTGAATGCCTTTTATAGCTGGTTCTTGCCTCAGTGCTCGAGTAAGTACTTCTAAGACAATGTTAAATAGAAGGGGAGACAGTGGGCATCCTTGTCTTGTTCCTGAGTTTAGAGGGAAGGGTTTTAGGATCTCTCCATTGTCAACGGTGTTGGCTGTAGGTTTTTCATATATACTCTTTGTCATATTAAAAAAATTTCCTTGTATTCCCATCTATTGGAGTGTTTTTATCAAGAAAGGGTGCTGTATTTTGTCCAATGCTTTTTCTGCATCTATAGATATAATCCTGTGATTTTTTTCCTTCAATCTGTTTATATGGTGTATTGTGTTGATTGATTTTCTTATGTTGAACCATCCTTGCATACCTGGAATGAATGCCACTTGGTCGTGGTGTATAATTTGTTTAATGTGTTGTTGAATACGATTAGCAAGTCTTTTGTTAAGTATTTTTGCATCTAGGTTCATTAGAGAAATTGGTCTGTAGTTTTCCTTTCTTGTGGTGTCTTTGTTTGGCTTTGGTACTAGGGTAATGTTGGCATCATAGAAGGAGTTAGGCAATGCTCCTTCTGTTTCGAATTTTTGGAAGAGTTCAGCAGGATTGGTGTTAGCTCTTTCCGGAATGTTTTGTAGAATTCACCTGTGAAGCGGTCTGGCCCTGGGCTCTTCTTACTTGGGAGGTTTTTAATGACTATTTCTATCTTTTTACTTGTGATTGGTTTGTTGAGATCATCAATTTCTTCTTTCATCAATATAGGCTGCTTATGTGTTTCTAGGAATTTGTCCATTTCCTCTGAATTGTCATTTTTGTTGGAACATAGTTTTTCCAAGTATCCCCTTATGATAATCTTTATTTCCATGGGGTCAGTGGTGATATCTCCTTTCTCATTTCTTATTTTGTGTATTTGCATCTTCTCTCTTTCTTTGTTAGTCTCGGTAAAGGTTTGTCAATTTTATTGATATTCTCAAAAAATCAGCTCTTGGTCTTGTTTATCTTTTCAAGTGCTTTCTTATTTTCTATTTTATTTAGTTCTGCTCTTATCTTTGTTATTTCCTTCCTTCTTCTTCCTGTGGGATTACTTTGTTGTTATTTTCCTAATTCCTCCAAATGTGCAGTTAGTTCTTCAATTTTTGTTCTTCTTTTCTGATGTATGAATTTATGGCTATAAATTTCCCTCTCAGTACTGCTTTTGCTGCATCCCATAAAATTTGGTATATTGTGTTATCATTATCATTCGTTTCAATGTAGTCATTGATTTCTTTTGAGATTTCCTCTTTGACCCACTGCTTTTCTAAGAGTGTGCTCTTTAATTTCCATATCTTGGTGTGATATCTGGGCCTCTGGCCCTTGCAGATTTCCAGCTTCACTCCACTTTGGTAAGAGGTATTATTTTGTATGATTTCAATCTTTCCGAATTCATTAAGCCTTTCTTTGTGGCCTAACATATGGTCTATCTTGAAGAATGATCCATGTGCACTTGAGAAAAATGTATATCCTGCTGTATTCGGGTGTAATGATCTGTATATGTCTATTAGATCCAGCTCCTCTAGTATACTGTTCAAATATATTGTTTCTTTAGTAATTCTCTTTTGAGATGTTCTGTCCAGTGTTGATAGTGGTGTATTAAAATCCCCCACTATAATTGTAGAGGCATCTATTCTTTCACTTAGTTTTTCTAGTGTTTGCCTCACGTATTTAGAGGCGTCCTTGTTAGAAGAATAAATATTAATGATTGTTCATTCTTCTTTACAGATAGTCGTCCCTTTCACTAATATGTAGTATACTTCTTTGTCTCTCACAATTGTTTCACCTTTGAAGTCTATTTTGTCTGATATTAATATAGCTACTCCTGCCTTTTTTTCATTATTGTTTGCTTGTAAGATTGTTTTCCACCCATTCACTTTCAACCTCCATGAATCTCTGGGTCTAAGATGTGTCTCTTGTAGACAGCATATAGATGAGTCATATTTCTTTATCCAAAGTCTCTATCGGAATCTTTTGATAGGTGAGTATAATCCATTGACATTCAGTGTTATTACTTTCAAGGAATTATTTATGTTAGCCATATTTTTACTGGATTTGTGTTTGTCATAATTCCTTTGTTTGTTTTTTTCCCCTTCTCTTTTTGTATTTTTTGTTGCTCTTACACTCTCCTGCAACTCTGCCTGTCCTGTTTTTTCCTTTCTTCTTGCAGAACTCCCTTTAGAAATTCTTGAAGGCGAGGTTTCTTGTTCGCATACTCTTTCAATTTATGTTTATCTCTGAATATTTTGAACTCTCCATCATTTTTCAATGCTAGCTTAACTGGATAGAGTATTCTTGGTTGGAAATTTTTTTCCTTTAGTACCTTGACTATATCATACCACTGCCTTCTTGCCTCCATGGTTTCAGATGAGAAATCAGCACTTATTCTTATGGAGCTTCTCTTGTATGTGATGGTTTTCTTTTCTCTTGCTGCTTTTAGAATTTTCTCTTTGTCTTGAGCATTGGATAATTTGACAAGTATATGTCTTGGGGTGGGTCTGTTGGGTTTTATGATGTTTGGGGTGCGTTGTGTTTCCTGGATATGTACATCCATCTCTCTCTGTAGATTTTGGAAATTTTCAGCCATTATTTCCTGCATCACTCCTTCTGACCCCTTTCCCTTCTCTTCTCCTTCTGGGATTCCTATAATACATATGTTTGGCATTATGCATTGTCATTCAGGTCTCTATGTCCTAGCTGGATTTTTTCTATCTTTTTATCGATCAATTCTACTATCTGTGATTTCCCATGTACTGTCTTCCACATCGCTAATTCTCTGCTCTGCCTCTTCTAATCTGCTGCTATTTGCTGCGAGTGTATTTTTGATTTCTTGAACTGGGGTGTTCATTCCCATCATATCTGTTATCTTTTTGTGTATGTCTGCAATTTCCCCTCCAAGTGTTTTTTTTTATGGTTTACTTTTTTATTTTTTTAATTCATTTTTTAAAAATATTACATTAAAAAATATGAAGTCCCATTCAACCCCACCACCCCCACCCCCCACTCCCCCCACAGCAACACTCTCTCCCATCATCATGACACATCCATTGCAATTGGTAAATACATCTCTGGGAATCACTGCACCTCATGGTCAATGGTTCACATCATAGCCCATATTCTCCCATGTTCCATCCAGTGGGCCCTGGGGGGATCTACAATGTCCCATAATTGTCCATGAAGCACCACCCAGGCCAACTCCAAGTCCCAAAAATGCCTCCACATCTCATCTCTTCCTCCCATTTCCCACACCCAGCAGCCATCATGGCCACTTTTCCCATACCAGTGCCACATTTTCTCTGTGGACATTGGATTGGTTGTGTCCATTGCACTTCTATGTCAAGAGGGGGTTTAGATTCCACATGGATACTGGATGCAATCCTCCTGCTTTCAGTTGTAGGCACTCTAGGCTCCATGGTGTGGTGGTTGACATTCTTCAACTCCATGTTAGCTGAGTGGGGTAAGTCCAATAAGTCAGAGTGTAGGAGTTAGACTCTGTTGAGGTTCAGGGCCTGGCTATCATATTGTCAGTCCAGAGATTCAAATCCCCTAGATATATCTTAAGCCCCAGCACCAACTACAATTCCAGTAAAGTAGCATGAAAGGCTTGTGAAAAGAGATCCCATCTGAGTCCAGTTCCATCATGAAGAAACACCAGCTCCAAAGAAGGGCCAACTGACATGGCAGTGAACCCCATCTGCCATGATCATAGAACCTGTGGGTCTCTTTAGCCCTCCAAAGAACCAATACCTGGGGTTGTATCTACTTTATCTGTCTCTGAGACTCTGCTCAGGTGTGAATAAGGGCAATCCTTCTGACAACCTCCAGACTCTTTTTTAGAGACTCATAGCCATATAAACTCATTTCTCCTTTCCGTTTCCCCCTTACAGTAGGTCAAAGAGCATTTTAAACTCCTGTTATTATATGTTGTCTTCATATTGTTAACCTCTTCCTTTACTTCATTAAATTTGTCTGTGATATACATTCTGAGATCTTTAATTATTTGTGTGAAGTTCTGCTCCCCTTCCTGGTTTTTAGTTTGTTCATTGGAATCAGTCATGTTTTCCTGATTACGGGTTTGGTTTGTAGATATTTGTTGCTGTCTGGTCATCATTTATCTTGACAGGTTTAATTAATTCCTTAGCTTCTTTTTCTAGTCTTGGGGATTAATTAGCTGTTGTTCTTGCATAAGTGTTATATCTTCTCTTTTTCACTTTGTTCTTCTTATTCCAATTTCTTATTGCTGGCTGAGTTCATTTTGAAGGAAAATATTAGGGCCAGGGAAAGGCAATTGTGTAAGAAAGGAAAATGTGTAAAGTAGTATTGGTAATAAATGTTAACAGAGCAACAATATGAGATCTGGGAGGATGGATATTAGATTCATATAAGTTGTGTAGATTTATAGCAGTGAGTAGAGTACCTATAATGGGGTAGTCGACTGAATATGGGGGGAATATGGTATGAATTAAAAAGCTAGTGTTTTTGTGAGAGAGGGAAAGAGAAAAGAAAGGCAATAGTTTCAAGAGTGGATAACAGACAGAAAATAAAACAAAGGTATTAGAAATTAAGAGTTAGACACTTTGTGGATCTAAGAAAGGGAGGTGCAATATAGGAGAGACAGTAGATGATGGAGGATACCAAGATGTGGGGGAAAAGGGATAGTGTAGGTAGCCAAAATCAATTCACACAGAAATGAGGCAACAGAGGATGAGGAAGCCCAGCAAATGTGAGGTATTCCCTGTAGCACCTATTGTATAATTAAGATAAAATAAAATAAGAAGAAAATGAGGGACAAGAGAAAAGAGAGAGAGAAAAAAGAGAGAGAGAAGAAAGAAAGAAAGAAATAGTGGGGGTGGGTAAAGAAATTGGAGGGGACAAGTAAGGAAAAGAAAAGAAGATATAGAACACCAACAATAGCAACAACAAAAACAACCCTAAATAAATGAAAAAAAAAAAGATCTTGGGGAGTACAATGGAAGAAAAGACTAGGAAATAATGCAATATTAGCTACCAGGACAATAAAAAATAAAAAACTAAAAATTAAAATAAAAAAAAACTGCACACCTTGGAGGAAAATCAAGGACCTCAGATGGGCCTCAGGGTGTGGTGGATTCAGGGATGGAAAATCTGTGATATTGCAGACTCAAGAGGTGTGAGTCTCTGGGTTGTAGGCCACCAGGGTTTAGGGGACACAGACCTGGCAACCTCAAATCTGATTAACAGGGAGACTGGGAGCACCGCAGTGCAACACAGCCTTCAGGGATCCCCACTGCTGGGTGCCAGCCCTATGGGAGAGGTCACATCTGCAAACTCTGACCTATGTGTCTGAAACCCGCAATTCCCCCTTTCACTAGGGTCTCTTCTGTGGCTGTATCACCAATTCGACTTCAGGACACCTCCCGCCCTACAATCCCCTGAAACAGCCAGTTGGGGGTGCCTCTATATTGCAGCCAATTTAAGGATGCTGCAGATCTGCAGGCAGACCTAGGGGCCGGGGCTCTAGCTGGGAGTGCTGTTTCAGTGTCCAAAACCAAAAATCCCACACCTCACAAAAGATTCCCCTAATCAGCTTCCAGCTGCCTCCCACCCTGCAATCCCCCGAAATAGCCTCCTGGTGATGTCTCTTTACTGAGAGCAATTTAAGGCCGCTGCACATCAGCAGCCGGCCTTGGAGGTGGGGCTCTAGCCGGAAGCGCTATTATTCATGTCAGAAATCAAAAATTCCCCACCTCACAAATAACTCCTGTCTGTCTAACCAAATCGGTTTGCGAAGACCTCCTGCCCTGTTAGCCCCTTAATAGCTCGCTCAGGGCTTATGAATTCCCCAGTACCACAGAGCCTCCAGGAATCACTGCCGCAATGCTGGTGCCACAATTCTGCCCACCCCAGGGGGGAGCGTCCCACACGCAGCCCCTAATTCCATGTAAGAGGGCCTCAATTTTATCTTTAACATGAATTTTCTCTGTTACCTTCCCACAAAATCGATGTCCAGACACCTCCTGTCCTGCAAAATCCAGAAACAGCCTGGTCCTGAAGAATTTCTCCCTTATCTTTTATTCACACTGAAAATTTTGACAATTTCTTCTGTATGTTCCCCCAGTGTCTTATATTTTTATCTTAAAAGAATCTTTAGGTTATGGAAGAGTCATATAGCAAATATAGGAGATTCCTCTATACCCAATACTCTCCCTTATTAATAACATTTTAAATGTGTATACATTTTTACAATTGATGTACAAATATTGAAAATTTTCTATAAACCATGGTAAATGGTATAAACTATGCAATGTACTCTTCTATAGATTTTCACAAAATTTCAACCAGCCTGTATCAGGCATTGCAAGATTATTCAGAACAATTCCAATGCCATAAAATTGCCTTATATTCCATCTATTCTATTCTTCACCACCCCTCCCTTCATACCTATGTTAATCATTAAGTTTCAATTTTAAAATAATGACATTCCATAGTTACATGCAATAATATGGATGGCTTGACATAACGGTCTGTTTTTCTATTAGTCACTGTCTACGTTCTTGAGAGATTATTGCTCCTCTCATTGAGAACATAGCAGAACTTGTATAGATGGGAGTTTGATATTTCCTTATAGTGACTGACATACACTCTGACCAGGTTAACTCTTTCATATTTTATAGAATCATGCCCCAGGTGTGCACAATCTTGCATATCCCCCACACCCTGCACCAGTAAACCTCCCCATACATATTTTCCAAAGAAACATTCCCAGCATTTTAGTTTTAACCACAAACACAAATAATCTCCAGGGTTCACCTGTTGCTTCCTCCAGCCCTCCTCCAAGCTCCATGGATAGTCCAACCAACCCCCTCACCCTACACCCCCTCAAATTCCAGCACCATTGTACACAAACACATCACTGCACAACTATCTTCCCAATCAACTGCCCAACAATATTCTTCCAACTTAAAATAGATATTGTCCATATTGAACATCAGCTTATCACCCTCTATTCCCTTTTTGCCACCTGATAACATAGTTTCCAACTCTAACTTTGTTAATCTCCTGAAATTGTTTGTCATATCAGTGAGTTCATGTAATATTTGTGCTTCAGTGACTGGCTTACTAAACTCAATGTTAAGTTCTTCAAAATTTATCTATGCCACTCCATGTGTTCATACTGCATTCCTTTAAGGTGCAAAAGGCTTTAATTTGGAGGAGGTCTCATTTATCTATTGGTTCTTTTGCTGCTCATGATTTGGGCATGAAGTACATGAAGCCATTTCCTATTACAAAATCCTGTAGATTCTTCCCTACATTGTTTTCTGAGCTCTTTATGGTCTTGGCTCTCATATTTAGGTCTTGGATCCATCTTGATTTGATTTTTTATAAAGTGTGAGACAATAATCCTCTTTCATTTAAACTAGGTCTATAGCTGCAGGGTGCTTAATAGTCACCTCCTGAGAGCCTCCATTTTGCTCAAATGTGGCCACTCTCTAAGTCAAGCTCAACTTTTAAATGCATTACATTTCCCCCAGTGTGGGACATGACTCCTGGGGATAAGCCTCCCTGGTGCTGAGGGATTAATACCAATCACCAGCTGGTGGTGCAACTAGAAAAAACCTTGAATTAAAGGGAAAATTTGTAAAGATAAATGACTTTGTATGGCTAAGAGACTTCAAAATGAGTTGGGGGGGTCATCAGAGGGATAGCACTTATGCATATCTCAGCAGGATCCCAGAGACAGCTGAAGTAGATACAATGACAGGTACTGGTGCTTCTGAGGGCTATGGAGATAGACAAGTTCTATGGTCATGGCAGATAGCTCTGGAGTTCAGTGCCTTGTCATTGGGCCCTACTTTGCAATTTGTGCTATTGAGTGTGATGGAATTGGACTCAGATGTGATTTTTCTACACATGGCTCTTCTGTCACTTTTACTCAACCTGTGGTTGGTGCAGGGGTTGGTGTATAATCAGGAGCTTTGAATCTCTGGACTGGCCATGTACTATCTAGTCCCTGAGCCTCAGCAGAGTTGCAACTCCTACTCTCTGGTTCAGGTATGCTAACAAGGAGATGAAGATGATCAACCACCACATCAGGGAACCGAGAGTTCCTACAACTGCAAGCAGAAGAATAACATCTATTAGCCATGTGGGATCTAAGCCCCCTCTCAATTTAGAGGTGGAGTGGACTTCACCATCCCAGGTTCCACAGGATGGAGGAATAAAATATGGATTAGAGTGTACTTACAGGCATTCTATTTTAGAATTGTTGTGGCTGTAGCAGTGGAAGAAATGGTACTGATGTGGAGGCAGTGGCCATTGGTAGTTTCTGAGGGCAGCGGGAGGGAAGAAGAGATGTGATGTGGGGGCATTTTGGGGACTTGGAATTGTCCTAAATGATATTGCAGGAACAGACACTGGACATTATATATCCTGCCTTAACCCACTGAATATAATGGGGGAGAGTGTAAACTACAATGTAAACTACAATCCATATGATGCAGCAGTACTTGAAAATGTATTCTCCAAATGCAATGACTGTGCCACAAGAAAAAAAAATACTGCATTCCTTCTTACGGGTAATATTCCATTGTATGTATATACCACAATTGTTTATCCATTCAGCAGTTGATGGATATGTAGTTTATTTTTACACCTTTTGACAATGGTGTATAATGCTTCTATGAAACTGGTGAGCATATATCTGTTCATGTCCATGCTTTCAGTTTTTCTGAATCCCATTACCCAGTAATGGGATTAATGAATCATTGGCAGTTCTACAGTTAGCTTACTGAGGAAATGACAAACTGTCTTCCACAATGGCTGCACAATTTTAAATTCCACCAACAATGAATATTTCCTTTCATTCTGGGTATTAGATCCTCATTAGATAAACAATTACCATATATTTTCTCCCATTGAATAGGCTGTTTTTTTTATTTTAAAATATACTTACAGTGCACAAATGTCTCATAAAACATATAGGGGATTCCCATATGCCCTGCCCCCCACATCTTCCACATTTTCAAGTATTAACAACATTTTTCATTAGTGATGAACATTCATTGCAATTGGGGACCACATTTTGGAACATTGCCACTAAGCATGGATTAATGTTTACATTGTAGTTTACACTCTTTCCCACCCAATTCTTTAGGTTATGGCCAGATATATACTGGCCTGCATGTGTCATTGTAGTGTCATTCAGGACAATTCCCAAGACCTGAAAATGCCCCCATATTACATCTGTTTTTCCCTTTCCCTGACTTCAAAATCTCCAGTGGTCACTGCCTCCACATCCATGATATAATTTCTTCCATTGCTTGAATCACAAGTTATTGTAGAATACCAGTAAATTTACTTAATCTATATTTCATTCCCCAATCCTGAGGATTCAGAATGGCGATGTCCACTCCACCTCTAATTGAGAAGGCTGAGATCCCCTAGGGCTGATGGATGGGACACTCTTAGTTGCAGTTGTAGACTTTCTCAGTTCCTGGTAAGGTAGTTGTCCATCATCACCTCTTTGTTAGTTGTACTGGGTGAGAGCAAAGAACTGGAGAGTAGGTGTTACAACTCTAATGAGAATCCAAGTCCAGGAGTCACATGGACAGCTCAAAGATTTAAGCCCCTTGGATTTAGACTTACCAATGCTAGTACTTATGCCTTATGCAAAAGTTCAAATAGAACAGAAGAACAATGTTTAGGGAAACATTTCACTTTCTTGACAAAATCCTTTGAAGTGAAAAATTATTAAATTTGAAGAAGTCCCATTTATCTATTTTTTCTTTCATTTCTCACACTTTGGTGCAAAGTTAGTGAAACCATTTCCTACTACAAAGTCTCATAGATGCTTCCCTACATTATCTTCTAGGAGCTTTTTGTTCTTGACTCTTATATTTGGGTCTTTGATCCATCTTGAGTTAACTTTTGTATAGGCTGTAAGACCATCATGCTCTCTATATATTTGAACGTAGTTATCCAGTTCTGTAAGCACCTTTTTTGAAGTCACCATTCTGTCCCATTGAGTAGGTTTGGAAATTTGTTGAATATTAGTTGACTTTTATGGATTTCTATATCAGAACTTTGAATTTGGTTCCATTGTTCAGTATGTCTATCCAGTGCTGATACAATGCAGATTTGACCACTGTAGCTTTTTAATATGATTTAAAGAAAAGTATTGTGATTCCTCCGATTCCTTTTTTCTTTTTAAATGTGTTTGTCTATTAAAGCCCCTTGCCCTTCCAAATAAATTTCTTAAATAGATTTCCAGTTCACTAAAAAATGTTGTTGTATTTTTTTTATTGATTTTGTAATAATATTACATTAAAATATATATATGTGAGGTCCCATTCAACCCCACCCCCCCACCCCACCTCTCCCCCCCCCCCCCAGCAAAACTCGTTCCCATCATCATGACACATCCATTGGATTTGGTAAGTACATCTTTGGTCACCTCTGCACCTCATAGTCAATGGTCCACATCATGGCCCATACTCTCCTCCATTCCATCCAGTGGGCCCTGTGAGGATTTACAATGTCTGGTGATTGCCTCTGAAGCACCATCCAGGGCAGCTCCATGTCCCAAAGACGCCTCCACCTCTCATCTCTTCCTGCCTTTCCCCATACCCATCAGCCACCATGTCCACTTTTCCCAATCCAATGCCACCTCTTCTATGTGGACATTGGATTGGTTGTGTCCATTGCACCTCTATGTCAAGAGGAGGCTCAGATTCCACATGGATGTTGGATGCAATCCTCCCACTTTCAGTTGTAATCACTCTAGGCTCCATGGTGTGGTGGTTGTCCTTCTTCAACTCCATCTTAGCTGAGTGTGATAAGTTCAATAAATCATATTGTAGGTGCTGGAGTCTGTTGAGGCTCAGGACCTGGCTATCACATTGTCAGTCCAGAGATTCAAATCCGCTAAATATATCTTAAACCCCAACATTAACTGCACCTCCATCACCTTAGCATGAAAGTCTTATGAAGGAAGATCCCATCTGAGTCCAGATTCATCACACATAAACACCAGTTCCAAAAAGGGGCCATCTGACCTGGTAGTTAACCCCATCGGCCATGACCATAACTCCCATGGGTCTCTTTAGCCCTCGAAGGAACTGATATCTGGGGGTTGTATCTGCTTTATCTGTCTCTCTGACTCTGCTCAGTTGTGCATGAGGGCAATCCTTCTGCCAGCCTCCAGACTCTTTTTTAGAAACTCGTAGCCATATAAACTCATTTCTCTTTTCCATTTCCCCCTTACTTTAGGTCAAACAGCATTTTAAAGTCATGTTATTTTATGTAGACAGGGATATTCTGCTGATCCACATTGAACCTTCCATATAAGGTCATTTTCCAGTTGCATCATCAGTTGGTAGTTGATAGTGGTCCCTCGGTGCCAGGGAGGCTCATCCCCGGGTGTCATGTCCCACGCTGGGGGGAAGGCATTGCATTTACATGCTGAGTTTGGCTTCGAGACTGGCCACATTTGAGTAACATGAAGGCTGACAGGAGGAAATTCCCAGGCACCATGTAGCTCTAGGCCTTGTTCTTATTTTAGGCTTATCAGCTCACAAGCATAGTCATTAGCATCAGGGGCTCACTGTTGAACCCTCACTCCCTCCCAGTCCCCGCCGCTGTACCTGGGAGACTATCGCTGCTCCCCTAGGGACCACGACAGAACACCATTGGCCAGGAACCCAGTACCCCCCCTGCTGTGGTTTTTAATTGTTGCCACTATGAGTATATCCAAACATTACCATGCACCCTGGACATATGTTCTGTACAGCTCCCTGTCAGCCATATATCACCTGTCATTGGCATCGCATACCAGTATCCCTCCATTGCCATTGTTGAAACACTCTGTGATCCAGAACTCCCCGAAATTTGAAGCCCAATATAATGTTATGTTCCCTTACTAGGGAATGGCATATAGCGATGGATTTAAAGGTTAGATAAAGAACTTAGATAAAGAATGTTGACTTGAAAAAATTCTACATCATATCTTTTTTTTTTTTCCCCCCCTAATTATTCAGCTTCCCTTCACAGGAGTCCTAGACCACAGCAATGCATATATATAATATACAGCACTACCATACATCCACCACAAAACCTTTTTCCTTCCACAGCGATACTCTTACACCCTATTCATATCATATTTACTTAACGTGATGTACAGAGTCTGAGACATTAGCTTTCTAACAAGGTGACATCTGTGCTTACATTATGGTGCATACTTTAGGATATACAGTTCTTTACATTCTTAGTTATCCTATGTTTTACATTATGGTTTACATTATCAGTCTGTCATCTCCTATATGTTATGGTGTAATATTACATGTATTATATCCATCCTTGTGTATTCTCAAGAAACTCCTCTCTTATCCCCCATTTACCTTGGTTCCACACATTTAACGTCCATTTTCCCTTCCACCTTGGTGCCCACAGTGACAGCCAACCTCCGTTTCCTGAGGAGCCACTTCCAGAGATAGATGGAATAGTGTTCAGGGCCTAACTTGCTCAACTGCCCCAATGCCCTGGGAGCCACCCTTTCTCTCGAGGGATAGAGTTCCCTCTATTTGGTGGCATTAGTCCTCCCCAGGATGTGGGTCCACCCCCACTCTCACTACTTGGGTTTCTACCCCATGGTGACACCCACTCTGGCAGAATGAGCATTTAGACATTCCCCAGGAGCCCGTCCTGCATCAGACCTCCCCTCCGAGCATTCTAAACAGGTAACCCTCTTTATTATATTTTGATATGATTTTCTCGGCATTTTACTCTCCACCAACACCTGACCCTCTCCTGTGTTCATATGCTACCCCTCCCTCCCCCCACTTTTGGGCAATGTTACCCATCCGTCCCTCCCCAGCCACCCTCAAACCCGCAAAGCCCCAACCAAAGGCAACCCCTTGCCCCCCTTTTATCTCTTCTTTGTGTTCATACTTACCACCATCTCGTCTTAAATTCCACCCCTGCAGACATCAGCTCATATCCTTCCGCCACCCTCCAATTTCCTGTAAGCCTATCGTTCAGTCTCTTGCTATCTAAGGCAGCTTGTTTATTTCATATCATTGAGGTCATGTAGTATTTGTCCTTCAATGTCTGGGTTGCTTCACTCAACATAAGGTTCTCAAGATTCATCCATGTTATCACATGTGTTTGTAGTGTGTTTGTTCTTACAGCCGAGTAGTATTCCATTGTGTGTATATACCACATTTTATTGATCCACTCATCTGTTGATGGGCATTTGGGTTGATTCCAACTTTTGGCAATAGTGAACAATGCTGCTATGAACATTGGTGTACATATATCGGTTTGTGTCCTTGTTTTCAGTTCTGCTGGGTATATACCCAGCAGTGGTATTGCTGGGTCATATGGCAAATCTATGGCTAGTTTTTTGAGAAACCGCCATACTGTCCTCCAGAATGGTTGGATCCTTCTGCATTCCCACCAGCAGTGGATGAGTGTTCCCCTTCCTTCACATCCTCTCCAGCACTTGTATTCTTCTGTTTTTTTCACAGCTGCCAATCTTATGGGTGTAAGATGGTATCTCATTGTAGTTTTGATTTGCATTTCCCTGATAGTTAGAGATTTGGAACATTTTTTCATGTGCTTTTTTGCCATTTGTATTTCTTCTTCGGAGAAGTGTCTGTTTAAGTCTTTTTCCCATTTTTTAAATGGGTTGTTTATCTTTTTATTTTCAAGATATAGAAGTTCTTTATATATGCACGTTATAAGTTTCTTATCAGATATATGATTGCCAAATATTGTCTCCCACTGTGTGGGCTCCCTTTTTACTTTCTTGACAAACTCCTTTGAGGTGCAGAAGGCTTTAATTTTGAGGTAGTCCCATTTATCTATTAGTTCTTTTGCTGGTCGTGCTTTTGGTGAGATATTCATAAATCCATTTCCTATTACAAGGTCCTGTAGATGTTTCCCTACACTGCTTTCTAAGGTTTTTATGGTCTTGGCTCTTATATTTAGGTCTTTGATCCATCTTGAGTTGATCTTTGTATAAGGTGTGAGATGGTAATCCTCTTTCATTCTTCTACATATGGCTATCCAGTTCTCCAGACACCATTTGTTGAATAGGCCACTCTCTCCCAGTTGAGAGGGTTTGGTGGCTTTATCGAATATTATGTGGCTGTATATGTGAGGTTCTATATCAGAGCTTTCAATTCGATTCCATTGGTCTATGTGTCTCTCCTTATGCCAATACCATGCTGTTTTCACCACCGTAGCTTTGTAGTATGTTTTGAAGTCAGGTAGTGTGATTCCTCCAATTTCATTTTTCTTTTTCAGTATGTCTTTGGCTATTCGGGGTCTCTTTCCTTTCCAAATAAATTTCATAGTTAGTTTTTCTAGTTCCTTAAAGAAGGCTGCATTGATTTTTATTGTGATTGCATTGAATGTGTAGATCAGTTTTGGTAAGATAGACATCTTAATAATATTCAGTCTTCCTCTCCATGAACAAGGAATATTCTTCCATTTATTTAGGTCTTCTTTGATTTCCTTGAACAATCTTGTATAGTTCTCGGTGTATAAGTTCTTTACCTCTTTAGTTAAATTTATTCCTAAGTATTTGATTTTTTTATTTACTATTGTGAATGGTATTTGTTTCTTGATTTCCTCCTGATCTTGCTCATTATTAGTGTACAGAAATGCTACTGATTTTTGCGCATTGATCTTATAACCTGCGACTTTACTAAACTCATTTATGAGTTCTAGAATCTTCGTTGTAGATCTCTCAGGGTTTTCTATGTATAGGATCATGTCATCTGCAAATAATGAAATTTTGACTTCTTCCTTTCCAATTTGAATGCCTTTTATTTCTGGTTCTTGCCTCAGTGCTCGAGCAAGTACTTCTAAGACAATGTTAAATAGGAGCGGAGACAGTGGGCATCCTTGTCTTGTTCCTGAGTTTAGAGGGAAGGAGTCTAGGATTTCTCCATTGTAAACAATATTGGCTTTAGGTTTTTCATATATACTCTTTATCATGTTCAAAAAATTCCCTTGTATTCCAATCTTTTGGAGTGTTTTTATCAAGAAAGGGTGCTGTATTTTGTCAAATGCTTTTTCTGCATCAATAGATATAATCATGTGATTTTTTTCCTTCAATCTGTTTATATGGTGTATTACATTGATTGATTTTCTTATGTTAAACCATCCTTGCATACCTGGGATGAATCCCACTTGGTCGTGGTGTATAATATGTTTAATGTGTTGTTGAATACGATTAGCAAGTATTTTGTTAAGTATTTTTGCGTCTAGATTCATTAGAGAAATTGGTCTGTAATTTTCCTTTCTTGTGATGTCTTTGTTTGGCTTTGGTACTAGGGTAATGTTGGCATCGTAGAAGGAGTTGGGTAATGTTCTTTCTGTTTCGATTTTTTGGAATAGTTTCAGCAGGATTGGTGTCAGTTCTTTCCGGAATGTTTTGTAGAATTCACCTGTGAAGCCATCTGACCCTGGGCTCTTCTTAGTTGGGAGATTTTTAATAACTGATTCTATCTCTCTGCTTGTGATTGGTTTGTTAAGATCATCAATTTCTTCTTTTGTCAATATGGGCTGCTTATGTGTTTCTAGGAATTTGTCCATTTCCTCTAGATTGTCATTTTTGTTGGAATATAGTTTTTCAAAATATCCTCTTATGATAGTCTTTATTTCTGTGGGGTCAGTGGTGATATCGCCTTTCTCATTTCTTATTTTGTGTATTTGCATCTTCTCTCTTTTTTTCTTTGTTAGTGTTGCTAAAGGTTTGTCAATTTTGTTAATCTTCTCAAAAAACCAGCTCTTGGTCTTGTTTATCTGTTCAAGTGCTTTCTTATTTTCTATTTCATTTAGTTCTGCTCTTATCTTTGTTATTTCCTTCCTTCTTCTTCCTGTTGGGTTACTTTGTTGTTGTTTTTCTAATTCCTTCAAATGTGCAGTTAGTTCTTCAATTTTTGCTCTTTCTTCTTTTTTGATATATGAATTTATGGCTATAAGCTTCCCTCTCAGTACTGCTTTTGCTGCATCCCATAAATTTTGGTATGTTGTGTTATCATTATCATTTGTTTCAAGGTAGTCATTGATTTCTTTTGAGATTTCCTCTTTGACCCACTGTTTTTCTAAGAGTGTGCTGTTTAATTTCCAAATCATGGTGTGAAATCTGGGCTTCTGTCCCTTGCAAATCTCCAGCTTGACTCCACTGTGGTCAGAGATAATGTTTTGTATGATTTCAATCTTTCTGAATTCGTTCAGCCTTTCTTTGTGGCCTAGCATATGATCTATCTTGGAGAATGATCCATGTGTGCTTGAGAAAAATGTATATCCTGCTGTGTTTGGGTGTAGCGATCTATATATATCTATTAGATCCAGCTCCTCTAATATACTATTCAGATGTTTTGTTTCTTTGGTGATTCTCTTTTGAGATGTTCTGTCCAGAGTTGATAGTGGTGTATTAAAATCTCCCACTATAATTGTAGATGTATCTATTCTTTCACTTAGTTTTTCCAGCGTTTGCCTGACGTATTTAGAGGCACCCTTGTTAGGGGCATAGATATTTATGATTGTTCGATCTTCTTGACAGATTTTTCCTTTCACTAAAATGTAGTATCCTTCTTTGTCTCTCACAATTGTTTCACATTTAAAGTCTATTTTGTCTGATATTAATATAGCTACTCCTGCCTTTTTTTGGTTATTGTTAGCTTGTATGATTTTTTTCCAGCCATTCACTTTCAATCTCCATGCGTCTCTGGGTCTAAGATGTGTCTCTTGTAGACAGCATATGGATGGGTCATATTTCCTTATCCAATGTCCAGTCTGAATCTTTTGATAGGTGAATTTAATCCATTGACATTCAGTGTTATTACTGTCAAGGAATTATTTGTGCTAGCCATATTTTGATTGGATTTGTGTTTGTCATATTTTCTTTGTATATATATTTTTTTGTCTTTTTTGTTATTGTTGTTGGTCTTATACTCTCCTCCAACTCTGCCTTTCCTGTTTTTTCCTTTCTTCCTGTAGAACTCCCTTTAGAATTTCTTGAAGGGGAGGTTTCTTGTTGGTATACTCTTTCAGTTTCTGTTTGTCTGCGAGTATTTTGAACTCTCCATCATGTTTGAATGCTAATTTAGCTGGATAGAGTATTCTTGGTTGGAAATTTCTTTCCTTTAGTACCTTGACTATATCATACCACTGCCTTCTTGCCTCCATGGTTTCAGAAGAGAAATCAGCACTTAATCTAATTGAGCTTCCCTTGTATGTGATGGTTTTCTTTTCTCTTGCTGCTTTTAGGATTTTCTCTTTGTCTTGAGCATTGGATAATTTGACAAGTATATGTCTTGGGGTGGGCCTGTTGGGGTTTATGACTTGTGGAGTGTGCTGTGCTTCTTGTATATGTACATCTGTCTCTTTCAGTAGATTTGGGAAGTTTTCACCCATTATTTCCTGCAGCATTCCTTCTGACCCCTTTCCCTTCTCTTCACCTTCTGGAATGCCTATAATACGTATGTTTGAGCGTTTTGCATTGTCATTCAGGTCCCTAAATCCTAATTGGATTTTTTCTATCTTCTTATTGACCCCTTCTACTATCTGTTTGATTTCTGAAGTACTGTCTTCCACATCACTAATTCTCTGCTCTGTCTCTTCTAGTCTGCTGATATTTGCTGCAAGTGTATTTTTGATTTCTTGAACTGTGGTGTTCATTCCCATCATATCTGTTATGTTTTTTCGTATGTCTGCAATTTCCCCTCCAAGTGATGTCTTCATGTTGTTAACCTCTTTCATTACTTCGTCAAATTTGTCGGTGATAAATGTTCTGAGATCTTTCATTGCTTGTGCCAAGTTTTGCTCCCCTTTGTGATTATTGGTTTGTTGATTGGATTCAGCCATGTTTTCCTGATTACTGGTTTGGTTTGTAGATTTTTGTTGCTTTCTGGTCATCTCTTTATCTTGACGGATTTAATCAGTTCCTTAGCTTCTTTGTCTGCTCTTGGAGGTTAATTAGCTGTTATTTTTGCATAGGTGTTATATCTTCTCTTTGTCACTTTTTTCTTATTATTCTAGTTTCTTGTTGTTGGTTAAGTTCACTTTCCACCCAATCGATGTCCAGGCACTTCTGCCCTGCAAAAATCCCGAAAAAGCACGGCTTTGGAGAGCCTGCAGCCGCGCCCAACCGTCTCCTCCCGGGACCTACCGCAAAGGCAAGTTCACTCAACGACCATCTTGCCTCCCTCCTGTATTTTTTATTAGTGCTAAATATGTAAATCAGTTTGGGAAGGATGGACGGCTTAATGTTGTTTAATCTTCCAATCCATGGAAAAGGAAGATTCTTCCATTTGTTTAGGTCTTCTTCAATTTCCTTTAACAATGTTGTGAGGTTTTCTGTGTACAAATATTTTACATCTTTAGTTAAGTTTATTACTAGATATTTGTTTCTTTTAGTTGCTTATGTAAATGGATTTTTTCTTGAATTCATGCTCATATTGCTCATTATTGGTATGAAGAAATATTACTGATTTTTGCATGTTTGTCTTATATCCCCTCATTTTACTGAACTCATTTATCAGCTCTAGATGCTTTGTTGTAGGTTTCTCAGGACTCTATTCATAGATCATGGCATTGCAAACAGAGACATTTTTATTTCCTCCTTTCCAACTTAGGTGTCTTTATATCTTTTTCTTGCCTAAGTGGTCAAGCCAGATCTTCTAATACAATGTTAAATCACAGCAGTAACAAGTGGGCATCACTATCTTATTCCAGATCTTAAAGTGAAGACCTTTAGAATTGTATCATTTAATATGATGCTAGATGTGGGTTTCTCATATATACACTTCATTTTGAGGAAGTTTCCTTCTATTTTTATTTTTTGAAGTGTTTTTTTTTAACAAGAAAGGATTCTGTATCTTTTGAAATGCTTTTCTGCATTGATGGAGATGATGGTGTGAATTGTTTCTTTTGATCTGTTAATGTGATGCATTGTATTGATTTTCTGATTTTGAACTAACCTTGCATAGCAGTGATGAAACTAACTTGATGATAGTGTATGATTCATTTGATGTGTTTTTGAATATGAGTAGCAGGGATTTTGTTTAGGATTTTAGCATCCAGGTTCATTAGAGGGAATTGGTCTGTTGTTTTCCTTTCTTGTGGCATCTTTATGTGGTTTTGCTATTACGTTGAGATGGGAATCATAGAAAGAAGTAATGTTCCCATTATTTCTAATTTGAAAGAGTTAAAACAGGATTGGAGTAAGTAATTTTTTTTTTTCCAGAATGATTGATAGAATTCACTTGTGAAGCCATCTTGTTCTGAACTCTTCTTAGTTGGGATTTTTTGATGAATTCTTCAATCTTATTCCTTGTGATTGGTCAGTTAATTTCTTCTTTTGTCAATGTAGGTTCCTTGTGTGTTTCTGGAAATTTGTCCCCTTCATTTAAATTGTTCATCTTTTGGGTGTACATTTTTTCAAAGTAACATTTTATGACACCCTTTATTTCTGTGGGATCAGTGGAGATAACCTCCCTCCTTTTTAAAATTTATGTATTTGTACCTTCTTTCTTTTTTGCTTTGTTAGTCTTGCTAAGAGGGTATCAATTTTATTAATCCCAAATAACCAGCATCTAGCTTTCTTAATTTTTCTAGTGTTCTTTTTTATTCTCAATTTACATTTATCTGCTGTAATCTTTTTTTTTTCCTTTCTCTCTCTCTCTCTCTCTCTCTCTTTCTGTCTCTTCTTGATATGGGGTCAATTTTTGTTCTTTTCCTAGTTCCTCTCAGTGTGTAGTTAGTTCTTTGATTTTACCTCTTTCTTGCTTTTTAATGTAAGCATTCATGGCTATTACTTTCCCTTTCAGCACTTCTTTTGCTATAATCCAGAGATTTTGACAGGTTGTGTTCTCATTTTCATTTGTTTCCAAGTAGTTACTGATTTCTTGCAATTTCCTCTTTGACCTACTAATTACCTAAGAGTGCATTGTTTCATTTTCATAACTTTGCTCCTATTTTGGTTTTCTAGCTCTTACTGATTTCCAACTTCATTCCATTGTGTTCAGCGAAGTTACTTTGTATAATTTAATCTTTCTGAATTTGTTGAAATTTATTCTGTGAACTAGTATATGGTCTAACCTGGAGAATGATCCACATGTGCTCTAAAAGAATGTATATACTGCAGTATTTTTGTGTAATGTTCTTTATATATTTATTAGGGCTAGATACTCTAAGCTATTATTGAAGGTCTCTGCATTTTTATAGACCCATTGCTGTTATGTTCTCTCTTAACAAGTTTAAACTATACAATTGATTTCCACTATGCAAAACAGCCAATTCTAAAGCATTGACCCAATTATTTAACTGTTCATGAATGTGTTCCTGGCTATGCCACAAATCACTAGCATTTTTATATCATGTGCATATGTTGTGTTTGTACTTTCATGTAAAGCTACCATAGCAGAAGCAGCAGCTGTAATGATCCCAATCAGTCCCCAAATGCTTATAATATAGCAGTCCAATAAAGCATCTAGTCTGTTTCAAGAATTATTATGCCATATTTAGCAATAACTGACTTTCAGGAGATGATGGCCAAATTCACATCATTATCACAGGTATCCAGGTGCCTTTTCTTCTTCTGGACATTGCTATTGTTTCTCCATCCTGCAATACACTTCCTGTCCTGATATGTATACAAGGCACCATTTTCATAAAACAGTGAGTCTTTCTTAATAGCTATCTTACCAATTATGAAAAAATATGGATCTCCAACACAGGCTTTAAGATGATATGTTTGATTAAGGGTTAAATACTGTCCTGTATTATTTATATTTCCCAGCCATTCATATGGAGGGGCAATTCCAAGAAATACTTTTCACAAATTCTTTTGTAGATTATGACTATGAGTGTCATTAGCCCAAGAAGCCAGTATCCATTTTCCTTTGTAGTGTTAACAGTTCCTGCCACAATAGCATAAGGAGAGAGCACACAGGCCCAAAGCCCATAGGCAGACACAAGCTGCAAGTTCACTGTTCCAGAATTTGTAAAGTTAATGTGATACATGGCAGCAATTGCCACAGGTCTCAGTGAAGTATTTTAACCTCCAGCCATATTTCCACATTTCTCCCCCTTTTTGTTTTTGCAAAGTAATGAATACAACTCGGGTGGTTTTTTATTGTATTACTCCCCAGGGGGCTTGAATCGTGCATCTGAGGGCTTATTCCTCTCAAGAGCAGGAGGGATCTGATGTTACAGTCATGAAGTGGGCACGATGGAAACTCATGAGTGAAATTCATGAGCTGTTGGCAAGTAACAGACAGCTGGAACTGCTGGGCTAGGCACCACAAGGTCTGGTACTCACAATGTTTTCTTTCTGGTGGAGCCACTCTTCCTCTCCTCAGATTTCAGTGGTTGGGCCCTGGATCTTCACAAAGACATCTGCATCAACAGTTCTAAAAGGGATGTTAGAGGAGTGGGCAGGGATATGACAGTCACTTGTTACTACTAGCAGGTATCCCAGATGTTTTTTCATAGATCTGAGGGTGATTTACAACAGCCCATCATTTTTGTTTTGCTTTTAGTATTTGCAATCTACCCCTGGATAGGGATGGCAGTCTTTAGAGTGACCAAACACTATTGGGTTAAGTCTTTCACTTTTAGCAGGACCTTCTATGCTGTACGCAATTGTTTTTTTATATTGTACTTTTGGCCTCCTTCCAGAATTGTGATTAAAACCCAAGGCATACTTGTTTAGAATTTTGCCTTTGCCACAAACTCCACTCAAAGTCAATATTGGTGCTTGCTACATCCAATTCATGGGCTAAGTTAATGTCCACAATTTACCTTCCTTTTATTATTATTTAAAGCAGCTTGCTGGAGGTTATCCTATTTCAATGAAAGGCTTTTCCCAATTAATACATAAAATAGTTTTAATATTTGAGCTAAATGAGGGAAGAAAGATTTTCAGTACTCCAACAATATTACAAACTCTACTAACATGAGAAAACATTGCATTCCATCAGTTACAACAGAGGGCATAGTTTTATCCCACCCAGCCAAACTACATTTAGGAATTTGATAGAGCAGCAGAGACTTTGCAGCCTGTCCCAATTGTTTGCCTAGTTCAGGCTCTTAAGATAACATACTATTGTCTCTGACGTTTCTTTTCATTCCAAAAAGAGGATTACTGCCTAACATAACATCATCAGTAGTTTCAGCCACCAAATTTTTTCTATGCAGCTACATTATTATCACCATGCCAGGACAGATGGTTGGGCTATGCACACAGCCTTGTGGAAGCACTGCAAAAGTCCATTGTTGGGTTTTCCATAGATAGGGGAATGCAGGCTAGCTTGACCTAAGAATAAACTAAAGAAAGTCTTAGCATGTTTTAAAACAAAATGATAGCGACACAGCTGGACATTAACTTCTTGCAACAAACTAGCAATATTTGGGACTGCTGCATACTACAGTGTTATTATTTTAATTTATGATAAGAGATTGTTTCTGTGACACATAACTTTTTATAATAATTAAAACCATAATTAATCACATTGTACTTCTGTTTAATATTATGCTGAAATATTGGTAAATTTACACACTCTTAAGTATTCACTAGAACCTTTTACTCATACAACTTTAATTAACAGAGGTTTAAGAATTCTGTTAACTTTGTAACACTTTTAAACACCTTCTACTTATGTTAGATGAACTCAACTATTACTTTACATTTTCTTTCATGGTAAAAGAACAAATCTCTTGTAATTAGTTTGAAATAAAAAGTACTTTTCAGGATTTGATTTTTAGAAAACAGGTTTCAACATTATGATCTTTTAAAAGAGATAAGACCCCTTCTCCAAAAACTGAGGAAATGATGAGGTTAAAGCACAAGAAGCTATTTTGATAAAACAGACTTTCTTTGTATACTGATTATTCAGGAAACTTTTACCAAAACAGACTAATGACTTGAGAGACTTTGAGAAAGAAGAAAATTTTTAATTTTGATACATACTACTTGATACTAAAGCTTTTAAAACTTTATAGACCCATCAAATTTTATTTAACTTTAATCATAAAAATTTCTTTTTCACGAACCTTTTACACCTTCACTATTCACCTAGGTTTTGTCCTACATTCTACTCTTTCCCAATAATAAATCATTTTATCTTAGAACAAAATGATCTCCTCTTTCCTCAACAATAAACCACATTCCATATATCCCACATACTAAGTTACCAGGCAAACTTCTTACAACATATAATTGCCATTAACACTAAACAAGCTTGTTAAAATAATGAACTTTTCTTCACTTTACATTCTTAATAGCATGCAATACCAGAAAGGATCTCCTAGAAGCAAATTGGCAGGGGAGGCTGGCCACCAACAAGTTTTCCTGTCATAAAATTACCTTTTATTATTACTATTATCAATTCAGGTTTTGTTTATTTTTTTCAAATTCTACTCAATTTATTCATTTTTTAAAAGATATTACATTCAAAAAATATGAGGTCTCCATTCACCCCCACCACCCCCATCCCACCACTTCCCCCACAGTAACACCCTCCCCCATCATCATGACACATCCATTGCATCTGGTGAGTACATCTCTGGGCATCGCTGCACCCCATGTCCCGTGTTCCACACCATAGCCCACACTCTCCCACGTTCAATCCAGGGGGCCATGGGAGGACATACAATGTCTGGCAATTGTCCCTGGAGCACCACCCAGGACAACTCCAAGTCCCAAGAATGCCCCCACATCTCATCTCTTCCTCCCATTCCCTGCACCCAGCAGCCACCATGGCCACTTTTTCCACACCAGTGTCACATTTTCTAGATTATTAACCACAATAGTTCATGAATAGGATATCATTAAGTCCACTCTGATCCTTACTGTATTCCTCCTTCCTGTGGACCTTGGCTTGGTTGTGTCCATTCCACATCTATGTCAAGAGGGGGTTTAGATTCCACATGGATATTGGATGCCATCCTCCTGTTTTCAGTTGTAGGCACTCTAGACTCCATGGTGTCGTGGTTGACATTCTTCAACTCCATCTTAGCTGAGTGGGGTAAGTCCAATAAATCAGAGTGTAGGAGCTGAAGTCTGTTGAGGCTCAGGGCCTAGCTATCATATTGTCAGTCCAGAGATTCAAATCCCCTAGATATATCTTAAGCCCCAGCACCAACTGCAATTCCAGTAAAGTAGCATGAAAGGCTTGTGAAAAGAGATCCCATCTGAGTCCAGCTCCATCATGCAGAAACACCAGCTCCAAAGAAGGGCTAACTGGCATGGCAGTGAACCCCATTTGCCATGACCATAGAACCTGTGGGTCTCTTTAGCCCTCAAAAGGACCAATACATGGGTTGTATCTACTTTATCTGTCTTTGAGACTCTGCTCAGGTGTGCATAAGGGCAATCCTTCTGACAACCTCCAGACTCTTTTTTAGAGACTCATAGCCATATGAACTAATTTGTCTTTTCCATTTCCCCCTTACTTTAGGTCAAACAGCATTTTAAAATCCTGTTATTATATGTGGACAGGGATATTCTGCTGGTCTGCGTTGAACCTTTAATTCAAGGTCATTTTCTAGTTACATCATCAGCTGGTACTTGGTAGTGATCCCTTGGTGCCAGGGAGGCTCATCCCCGGGTGTCATGTCCCATGCTGGGGGGAAGGCTTTGCATTTACATGCTGAGTTTGGCTTCAAGACTGGCCTCATTTGAGTAACACAGAGGCTGTCAGGAGGGAACTCTTAGGCACAGTGCTGCTCTAGGCCTTGTTCTTATTTCTGGTGTATAGGCTCACAAGCATAGTCATTAGTATCAGGGGCTCACTGTTGGACCCTCATTCCTTCCTGGTCCTTATCAGGTTTTGTTTAATAATGACTTTTTGGAATTAGCTATTTAAATACCTTAATTTAAACAATGCTTCATTAAACTTCTTACAATTATTTATAATTTTAGGACAAATTTTTCCTTCAGAGAACACATTCCCTTACTTAAAGTTACCACAATACCTTCTACAACTTGCCACATGCATTTAAGTCCCAGCAGTTTATGAAAATTATCCACCCTATTTTAGGACAAAACACACCTTTTATAAAAAACTTATTAGATTTCAGTCAGCAGTGCCACAAAATTTTAACCATTTTTAATATTCATTTAAGTTTTACATCCTTCATTTTATCCATTGAAGAAAACTAAACTTTTCATTTCAATCTGGGTGAAAACTATTTTTTATGAAAACACTTATACTAATTTTGTTAATCAAGGCTTACAATTTTTATCATTGTAGAGATCTTATTAACATTTGTTAATCAGGGCTTACAATTTTTATCATTGTAGAGATCTTATTAACATTATGTATTAATATAAGCACTTATTTAATTTTTGGCCATTTGAATAGAACTTTCAGAAATTTTTATTTGAGGCAAGACAGGCTCAAGTTTGGCTGGCAAGCATAGCCGCGCCCGGTGGGGGAAGTGCGCAGCCCACCACCCGGGTGTAGGGCAGCTGGAACGGGCGCATTGCCCTCAGTCATAGAAGGGGTGTACTGTCCTCAGTCTTGCCCAGGCAACCTGCACCTGCTTGCCGACAGCTGTTTGGGCCACCCGCGCTCATGCTCCCCCTCCCGCACTGCGAGCAAAGCTGCACTACACTCGGCACACGCCAAACCATGTAAGGTGAGGAAACAGCCCACAACCAATCAGGTCCAGCACCACTCCCCCTCCCTTGCTACCCCATCCCGCTCATTCAATTCAAAAAATTAGGAGAGGCAAATGTTGGCCTATCTCCTCAAACAGCTGTAAAGTTTACAGACCATGAGCGTTCCCACATAATCAGCTAACCTGCTCAATGATGTCTTATCAAAAATTGCTAACTTGTTTTCCCCTTCTTCCCTCATAGCATATGGGTCTATAGGACTCCTTTGTATCCTCCTCTTCCTCGTCTTCTATGGTTTGCGCCGCATTCTGCGGTCCCTCCGAACCACCCAGGATCGGCAAAAGTTAATAGCGGCAGCGACATTGGCCATATACAAAAATAGAAGGGAAGATGAGGCGAGACAGGCTCAAGTTTGGCTGGCAAGCATAGCCGCGCCCGGTGGGGGAAGTGCGCAGCCCACCACCCGGGTGTAGGGTGGCTGGAACGGGCGCACTGCCCTCAGTCATGGAACGGGCATACTGTCCTCAGTCTCACCCAGGCAACCTGCACCTGCTTGCCGACAGCCGTTTGGGCCACCCGCGCTCACGCTCCCCCTCCCGCGCTGCGAGCAAAGCCGCACTACACTCGGCACACGCCAAACCATGTAAGGCGAGGAAACAGCCCACAACCAATCAGGTCCAGCACCACACCCCCTCCCTTGCTACCCCATCGCACTCCTTCAATTCAAAAAATTAGAAGGGGCAAATGTTGGCCTATCTCCTCAAACAGCTGTCCTGGAGGCTTGGACAGTGGACTCCCGCTGGATTGCTTCCCCCCTCTTCCCCCCCCCCCTCCCCCAGCCTCTCCACCTGCCCTCTGCCTAGCAACCACCTATCGGAAGGCAGTACCTGCCTGCACCAATCCCCGTCCCTATAGACCTAATACCCGCCCCCATCCCTAGTAACTGCTTACGGCAGCCAACCACAAGTCCGCCCATGCTTCTGCCAATCCCCTGCCACACGTCTCCCCCCGCCCTCCTCATTCTCTATATAACCCACTGTACTTCCTTAATAAAATGGACTTGCGCACAGGCCTGGTCTCCGCGGCTTCTTCCTTCTTCCCCGCCATGCGTCCTCCACACCTGAGAGCCCCCGAGGCCATCAGCTGCGACCTCGAACCCCGCTGAAGTGTGGCTCTCCTGACCGCTCCAGCCGCCCCCGTCAGGAAGAGATCCCCCCGCATAGGAAAGCATAACCGGGGGTATGGCAGCTAACTCTTTAAACCTACCTGAAAAAGCATGGTACATATGATTTACTTCTGAGAACTAAGCATTGTGTGCAGAGATTTTGCAGCTATCTCCTTTCCTTCAGGTTTTGGGCTAACATTCCTATCTCAAAAACCAGCATTTACTATATAGGAAATCATAACCAGGGGTATAGCAGCTAACTCTTTAAACCTACCTGAAAAAGCATGGTACATATGATTTACTTCTCAGAACTAAGCATTGTGTGCAGAGATTTTGCAGCTCTCTCCTTTCCTTCAGTTTTTGTGCTAACATTACTATCTCTAAAACTAGCATTTACTATATAGGAAAGCATAACCGAGGGTATAGCAGCTAACTCTTTACACCTAAATGAAAGAACATGGCACATAATATTTACTTATGGGAACTAAGCATTGTGTGCAGAGATTTTGCAGCTATCTCCTTTCCTTCAGTTTTTGTGCTAACATTCCTATCTCTAAAACTAGCATTTACTTTATAGGAAATCATAACCGGGGGTATAGCAGCTAACACTTTAAACCTACCTGAAAAAGAATGGTACATATGATTTACTTCTCAAAATTAAGCATTGTGTGCAGAGATTTTGCAGCTCTCTCCTTTCCTTCAGTTTTTGTGCTCACATTCCTATCTCTAAAACTAGCATTTACTATATAGGAAAGCATAACCGAGAGTATAGCAGCGAAGTCTTTAAACCTAAATGAAACAAAATGGTACATATGATTTACTTCTGAGAACTAAGCATTGTGTGCAGAGATTTTGCAGCTATCTCCTTTCCTTCAGTTTTTGTGCTAACATTCCTATCTCTAAAACTAGCATTTACACCTTAGGAAATCATAACCAGGGGTATAGCAGCTAACTCTTTAAACCTACCTGAAAAAGCATGGTACATATGATTTACTTCTGAGAACTAAGCATTGTGTGCAGAGATTTTGCAGCTCTCTCCTTTCCTTCAGTTTTTGTGCTAACATTCCTATCTCTAAAACTAGCATTTACTATATAGGAAAGCATAACCGAGGGTATAGCAGCTAACTCTTTACACCTAAATGAAAGAACATGGCACATAATATTTACTTATGGGAACTAAGCATTGTGTGCAGAGATTTTGCAGCTATCTCCTTTCCTTCAGTTTTTGTGCTAACATTCCTATGTCTAAAACTAGCATTTACTATATAGGAAATCATAACCGGGGATATAGCAGCTAACTCTTTAAAACTAAATGAAAGAACATGGAACATATGATTTAATTCTGGGAACTAAGCATTGTTTGCAGAGGTTTTGCAGCTATCTCCTTTCCTTCAGTTTTTGTGATAACATGCCTGTCTCTAAAACTAGCATATACTATATAGGAAAGGATAAACGGGGGTATAGCAGCTAACTCTTTAAACCTAAATGAAAGAATATGGTACATATATTTTACTTCTGGGAACTAAGCATTGTTTGCAGAGATTTTGCAGCTATCTCCTTTCCTTCAGTTTTTGTTCTAACATGTCTATCTCTAAAACTAGCATATACTATATATGAAAGCATAAATGGGGGTATAGCAGCTAACTCTTTAAACCCATTTGAAAGAGAATGGCACATGTGCTTTACTTTAGGGAACTAAGCATTGTGTGCAGAGATTTTGCGGCTATCTCTGCAGGGGGATCTCTTCCTGATGGGGGCGGCTGGAGGGGTCAGGAGAGCCGCACTTCAGCGGGGTTCGAGGTCGCAGCAGACGGCCTTGGGGGCTCTCAGGTGTGGAGGACGCATGGCAGGGAAGAAGGAAGAAGCCGCGGAGACCAGGTCTGTGTGCAAGTCCATTTTATTAAGGAAGTACAGTGGGTTATATAGAGAATGAGGAGGGCGGGGGGAGACGTGTGGCAGGCGATTGGCAGAAGCATGGGCGGACTTGTGGTTGGCTGCCGTAAGCAGTTACTAGGGATGGGGGCGGGTATTAGGTCTATAGGGACGGGGATTGGTGCAGGCGGGTACTGCCTTCTGATAGGTGGTTGCTAGGCAGAGGGCAGGTGGAGAGGCTAGGGGCAGGGGAGGGGAAAGAGGGGGGGAAGCGATCCGGCGGGAGTCCGCTATCCAAGCCTCCAGGACAGCTGTTTGAGGAGATAGGCCAACATTTATTTATTAATTTATATTAGCATCTGGAGGCATCAATATATACACTGACATTGAACAAGCAAACACAAAACAATTACAACACATTAACAGAAACACACAGTTTACAATTGACTTATAATTTTTATTTTCTTGGTATAGCTGTTTTTAAGTTCTCATTATATCATATCTTAGACTTTACTTTTTTTATTTTTTTAATTGATTTTGTAAAAATATTAAATTAAAAAAAATATGAGGTCCCATTCAACCCCACCACCTCCACCCCACCACTCCCCCCCCCGGACATCTCTGCACCCCATGGTCAACGGTCCACATCAAGTCCCACGCTCTCCCCCACTCCATCCAGTGGGCCCTGGGAGGACTCACAACGTCCGGTGATTGCCCCTGAAGCACCATCCAGGGCAACCCCAAGTCCCAAAGGCACCCCCACATCTCATCTCCTCCTGCCACTCCCCACACCCCTCAGCCACCATGTCCACTTTTCCCACTGCAAAGCCACCTTTTCTCTGTGGACCTTGGATTGGCTGTTAGACTTTACCTTTTAAGATTTCTTCTGGAATTCATGTTGCTTGTAACATGCAAGCTTGTTCTTGGAAACATTTTTATTAGTTATCAGCAATCAGTTAAGATAACTTGAGCAGCATAAATGTAGCTAAGCTCTTATTTAGCAGTTTAGACAGACCATTAACACACATCTTTGGATTACTACTCTGTAAGACTATACTGACACTTGAAGTTCAGGAGTAAGCTATTGATTTAAAACTGAAAATTCCTTTTAACACCTTGATAAAAATTTTGTACTAATTTTATTATCTTGGTTAAATAGGCCCAATTAGAATTAGCATGGAAACTAAACAGAACACTAATGTTGCCATGTTTTTCTCTTTTTCCAGTGGCTTAACTCTATTAGCCCCCACTAGCCCACAGCTACATTGCCATGTAGACAACAGGGGGTTTCCAGAGTTGCTTCCAGAATAGTTTCCTTATCTTAGTTAACACTTTAACGGAGAGTTTTCTTACAAGCCTGATTTCACTAACAAGGACTTTATTTAGTATTTTTTGCCTATTTTAAATCTTTCAATAGTTTAAAAGGTATTGCCTCAGGATGAAACTTGACACCCCCTTGTGGATTATTTGTATCTGGTGGTATCACATGTAATGTTACTGGGAAAGCAGATAATTATTTAACATAAGGCAAAGCATTGGGAACATCTGAAAACATTTCTAATTTAGAGAGGGTTGTACTGGATACAGAGAAGATATTTCATTAGGACACTTCACTGAGCTTTTGTTGATGAAAGGGTTAATATCAGGATGAGGGGGAAAAATGTGATGGTTCCCTATTTGCCTCAAGCTCCTGTTCTTGTTCCAATTTACTTTCTTTCATTTCAAATTTACTTATGGGCTTAAAAAATGTAGTAATTTCATCTTTCTCTCCTTCAGACTGTAAAGGATCTAAAGTTGCCACTATCTGGTGGCCTAAGGCCCATATTGATAATGGATTGAATTCCCTTTTTTGGTATGATTTTCATAAGGCTTTCATTCTGCGTCTCCACTGTTTCAAATTTAAAATATGCCCCTGCGGCTGAAGCCAGCAACAATGTTTTTGTATAAAAGCAAACAATTCTAGTAATTCATAGCTTTTTATGGGCACCCCATTAACTTTCAGTAAAGTTTTTAACACTTGTGAATATGCTTCCACATATCCCATTTGATTACCCATTACCCGGATGACTTTGCGGAAATGTTACTTACTTACTTAATCTTGAAGACTCGAGTCACTCTGCTTTGGACATCTCACTTGACCCTAGATGAGGTCTTTTCCATGGTTCCCAATACTGATTTGGAAGACTCCCTTCTTTGGACTCCACATTGGGTACCAGTTGTTGGAGATTTGGACCCAAAGGATATCAGGAATGAAAGAAAGAGAAAAAAGAAGAGTGAAATAAAGAGAAAGAAAGAGAGAAAAAGAAAGAAAGAATGACAGCACTGGGATCAGGGAGTCTGTGAGTAGAGACTCATCAGACAACTTTATTGTTTATAAAGGGCTCTCTATATACCCAGTCTATGTGACAACAAACAGCAACATGCAGTTAACTAGTAACATTACTAAGGAACTAAAAAAAAATCTATATCAAGGTACAAAGTCTAAGTGTTCTATGTACTACAAAAGGTATGTGCTCATCTTTTCTTTCAGCCTTTTACAGCTTCATCCTGTTGGCCAGAAACTTTTAATTACTGCATTGCTTAGGTAGCAAGCATAGCCATGAAAACAGCACGTCTCTCCTTGTGAGACCACTGTGCCTCAGTTTCCAACATTTACCCTTTCCTCCATTTGGTCAAGGTATTTTACCAGTTGTTTTGCCTGTTGGTACTTGGTAGTAATCCCTCAGTGCCAGAGTGGCTCATCCCTGGGAGTTATGTCCCATGCTGAGGGGAAGGTAATGCATTTATATGGTGACTTTGACTTATAGAAAGGCCACATTTGAGTAAAAAGGAAGGCCTCAGGAGGTAGCTCCTAGGCACCCTGTAATACTAATTTTCAAACTGATTGTACAAATTAATACTTACATCAGTAAAATGTTAGTTTTCTGTTTGCTTAAATTACTTATGAATGCAATTTATTTTCAGATATTTAAAATATTTCTTGTGTGCTGTGTGTATATATATACTTGTTTGATTTTAAATTTTAATGTATTTTAATGTTAATATTGAAATCCTCCTCTGTTAAATTCCTGTCCATATCATGAGTGCCAGATTATTCAATTTGTTATACAGAAATTTTTTCCTTTTCTTTTGGAGGTACCAGCAATTGAACTCAGGAAACCATACATGGGAAGCAGGCACTCAACCAGTAAACTACATCTATTCCCCTACATTGAATTTTGTACTCTTCTATATCCTCTTAGAAAGAGCAATTTTCAATAATAATATGATTAAATTTTTCAGCATCTGTTTCTCTTGTATAAGACCTTTTTAATTACACTGATATACAGCAGATGATCTCCCTTTTATTCTTTAAAATAATAATAGTTTTGACTTTAATAATTTATCCCTTTCATTTACATCATTTATGTATTGTTAAAATCCTTTTTTCTAATGGTACAAGCACCAGTTGAAGAAAAGTATATAGCATTGTTATTGTATTAGCAAACATTACCTTTGTCATATATTAAGCAATTGCATTTTAGCTTGTGTGTGGTTGTACTCGATAGTCTGTTGCAATGTTTCTTTGTTTATTTTTGTATTTACACCATAAAAATTAAAATGAATATAACATAACTTCTATTTGGGAAAATTATGTTTACAATTTAAAAATGTATTTTCTTCCTTGCAATGCTTCAGAGAAAGTATATGGAAATGGCTCAGTTTAGGATGTGAAGTTTTAAAATGGATTTTATTCTTTAAAAAATGGAATACAATTCCTCAAGGAGATATGTTTGGGAACAATAAGATGTATTCATGAACTATTGAGTAGTACTAATTTATTAACTAGCATTAAGATAATGAAAGTAGTATGTAGCAAGTGAAATATTTTTCTTGAAAAATGGGTATTGTCTGAAAAGATAAATTAAAAGAATAACTGTTTTGTATGATTTTTTAAAAACCGAGGTGTATTTGCACATTTGAGGTTGCTAGGCATCAAAGGTAGCTAATTAATAGAGTCAAAGCAAAGGTGGAAGTAAAAAGTGAAACTTCAATTTTTTAATTGTGAAAATACATGCAAGGTCTTCAGCTAAGGAAATATGTTGATTTAAGACAGCCATTCAATGGAGGCTTATAGAGGTTAAAAAAGGACCCACCATTTTTATTTTTAGCTTCAGTGGCTTTGGACTCTGATACAAACACTGATAACATCATTTTTCCTTATTTCATGCTGCCCGTAGTAGTAGGGATCACCAATAACTGTGAACAGTATCTAAAATGCCTAATAATATTTCCCACCCCACCTCCACTTCTCTATTGAACTCTAACCTTAGCATACTACTTTCACTCCCACAGGACACAATTGGGTCTTATTGCTGAGGTCCAGATAATTAGACAAGGGGGCTTCCAACTTAACAGAAATTTCATAAAGAAAGCAGAGAGAACAACACTAGTGTCAGTCACAGACAGCAAGGTTCATACCCCGGGGGTGGGGTGGGGAGGATTGTTTTGGGCATTTGGGAGCAGAGGGCATAGAGAAACTGGAAGAACAGCTTTTCCAACTAAAACTACAAGAGTAGTGCAGGACAAAACACCTTACTTTGGGTAGAGCTCAGGCTTACCTGGAGGGAAGACAGAGTGCACCTAAATCTTCAGCCATGCAGAGCAGACATCCTTCCTATGCTGGGAAGCAACTTGGTGGAGGAAGGGGATTTGTCACCTTAGGCCACTCTATCTGTCTTTCTTTCTCTGTGAACTTCAGTCACTTCAGTCTTGAAGAGTGGGAGGCATGGTAGCCCTAAATGCACACAGGAAAGGGGTCAAAATATTGCTCTGCCATAGAGCCCATTGCTCCAGGTGGAGATAACCTGATGATAATTATCATCTTCCTCTGTTGCTGCAGCCACCTCTGCTATGGCCAATGCACAAGTAAACACAGCATGAGTCCTTTCTCTGTTGGACAACCTGGGTACTAACCACACCTGAACCTCTCTAGTCTCTTCAGGTTTATCTTAGTAATATCTGGGGTCAGAGAAATCTAAAGGGATGAGAAAATATATGTTGTCCTTTTCAAGGTAATACTGTACCTTACTAACTTCTTCATGATTATCCCTGTTTCCTAGAGGCAAACCTGGTCTCTAAAATTCCCTTGGAGTTATGACAGAAAGGTCCCTGAAGAGCTCTGCATTTTTTCCTGAAGTTTCAAGAACTTCCTGAGTCAGGGACCTGCTAAGAGTTACTGGGCTCATGAATTCCTGATCTTCACCTTAAGTGGTCCCATTGTTATAGAGCTTTGCACAGTGACTAGGAACCTACTCTTTCAGTCATTCTTGAACCCCTCTGTTGGGTAATTAATCTGACTCACCATCCACTAGCATTCTCTAAAAATGTCTCTCAGCTTTTGCCAAACTACCCTCCAGACTCATTGACATAGCTGGATATCTGTCCCCATGGCATCTACTAACAGCCCTCAAAAATGCCCAGAAGATTCCACTAGCACGCTATTGGTGAAGTGTCCTGTCAATCTTGAATCTCTTGTTAGTAATCTGCTAGCATCCCTTCAGAATGTCCTGCAGCTTATGCTTGTACTTCTTGTTGGTACTCTGAGAGATATACATGTCTTCTCCTCCAAAATGGCATTATATTTATAAATTATAAATATAATTCAATTTTATGACAGTAACCTCAACAAAATGATAAATATTAATTTATATGAGATGACTTGAATAAATTTTAATACTCTAAATGTCATCTGTATTGAGGACAGCAGTATGGATATACATTGCTAACTGGAAAGGAGGAATACATTATATTCCAAAACACATTTAAACACATACTTATAAAATATTCCTAATTTAAATACCACAAATCCTAAAAGTTTTCTGTGTTCCTTTATATATTCATGATTTTTTCCACTCTGCAGATAATTTGTTTCTAAATGCATGTTCATAATATGTGCTTTGTCAAATTAATAATTAGAGACTTGTTTAAAGAACAATTCAAAATGGTATCCCAATTTGTTATGACCAGTACAGCCACAGGGTATGCTTTTGTCAATAAATGAAAACAAAAGTAGAGTGGGGACTTCAGAGTTACCATATGTTTACATCACTACAATATCCTTTCATTATATCAAGAGAATTTATGTAGCTTATGAAACTAAGAAATTTACAATAGATGGGGCATATAATATGGAAGATGTGGAACAAAGTCATAGCCAACACACAAGGGACATGTGTCACAAGTTGAAAATAAAGATTGTTGCTCTCAGCACAGACAAGAATTTCTTGCTACTACATTAAAATGGAGCCATAGCTGACTGACACAAAATCAGTTTTCCAAAGCAACTGTACAAAGTTATTCACACACCAGACGTATGAAAGTATTTCCTTTGCTCTACATCATCACTGAAGATTCATGCTTCCAGATTTATTTTTTACAATCTACTAAGTTTGTGGCATTACCTCATTTTAGTCATACTGTTTATTTTCCTTCACTACTACTAATGGTTCAGAACACACCATCATGAATAAATGAGATGTGTATGTTTCTCCTTTTCTGAAATTCCTTTTTTAAGCATTATGAGTTAATTTCCTCTTTCTTTGTAATTTGCATTCCTGTACTCTTGCATTGTGAATAGAGACAAAAAATTATCTTATTGAAATTGAATGCACAAACTTGTTACCCTTTTTTGTAATTTGTATATTTTTCTCCTCCTTCTCCTCCTTCTTCTAACATAATTATTTCTTTCTTTATAGTTCTGAAGACGTTTTTCCAAATATTAAGATATTGTTTACAATATTTTATTTTTAATCCACTTGCATTTGGTTTGTGTATGTTAATAAAAATGAATATAATCTTATTTTTCAAATACTTTTACTCAAATTCCTGGATCCTTTTACTGAAAATGTATGTACCATCTCCACATAGAATAGTGCTGAATGTGTAATTGTGTATATATAAAAAAATATATAAATATACATATATTATTTCTTACTTTTAAATACATTTTATATTTGAGATTCCTATGAATTTTAGGATCAAATTGTCAAATTCTAAAGAAAAATATTTGCTTGGATTTTTATTCTCATGTCATTTTATATTATTAAGTGAAATATTTATATCATCTGCAAATCTATAAATTTTGATCAATCACTCCTTCAGTTTATTTTTTTAATATCTCTCTATGAAAAATTTTAAATTTTTCCTTAATACCTGAAATCTTTGCTACATATCTGCTATAAATATTTCATGCTATTTTAAATTGTCTCATTTAAAATCCATGTTATATTTTCTTTACTAGTCTATAGATATTTAATATTACATTATTGACATTTTGCATCCAATTGTCTTCTTAACCATTTTAAAATAATAATTCAATAAAAGTTGTGTAGATTTTTATTTATCCTTCACTTTCACATTAAATCTGTAGTTAATACAAATACTGTTTCTTCTTTTCAAATTACTGTATATTATGATTTTATTTTCTTGCCTCATATGCTGCTTTATTTGGGAGGGACTGAAGTTTTATTGGTAGGACAGTGATGTGATTTTATTTGTTCTTTATTTTTTAAAATTTTTTAAAATTTCATTTTATGCTTTATCTTTTTAAAATAAATAGATTACACAAAGTGTTACATTAAAAAACATAAGAGGTTCCCATATACCCCACTCCAACCCCCTCACCCCCATCATTTTTTATTGTATTTTTGGAAGATATATAGATGACAAAAAATATTACATTAAAAAACATGAGAGGTTCCCATATACTCTACACACATCCCACCCCATTCCTCCCACATCAACAACCTCTTTCATCAATGTGGCACATTCATTGCATTTGGTGAATTCATTTTGGCTTTTAAATCTGGTGAAAGTGGCCATTTCTTGTTCTGTACTCATTGGCAAGTTTCTGGCTTCTATTTTTCAAATAGTTATCTCTTTTTATATTTATTTCTTTACATTATCTGCACAATAAGTTCCTGTGCTTCATTTCATTTATATCATTATCAAATTTGTAGTCTGAGAAATTTATTATTGTCTCATTATTCTTTTCTCATTGTACACTTTTCTCCATATTTATATGAATTTATTGAAATTAACTTTTGATATTTTTTATTTCCATTAAAATTGTATCATTGTTTTGTGCAGATGTGCATATATATTTATATTTATGTAGGTATATTATTAAACCTAGTGAACACAAACAGTCTCATATTATGTCAGAAGCAACTGTACTCTGTATGATTATGGGCTTCCTATGACTAGTGATATTTAGAGTTATTTTCTGGCTCAGCATTCCATGTGGAATTTGTGAACTGATAGAATTGACCTGAGGTTAAGAATCATAAATTCCAAATGAGAAAGAATCATAAATAACTACACAGGGACACCTTTTTAAAATTACGTATCCTTTTCAATTTCTTTAGGATAATTGCTGGTCATAATTTGATTTGGAAAACCTCCCTGATACCAACATGGAGGAAAGAAGACTTGTCTTCTAATAGACTAGTCCACTGAGTCATTATCCACCTATAGAGTCATTTCAATAACTCTATCTGAAAAGATAGTGAGTGTCCCAAACATATTTGTGGGGTTTTATTGTCATACATTTAAGGCTTTTTTCTCCACTATTAACCTGAATGATTTTCTATTATTTGAAATGTTAGAAAAAATGGAATGCAGACATTACAAATTCCTATAATCACAGACACACAAACATGCTATTTTTGTAAAATATGCATATTTGCAAATTATCCTGTATACTCCATTTCCTTGGAGAAGTTGCCTAATAAAAATTTCCTACTGGAGGTGTTTCTTGAAAAATTGAATTTTCAGTAAGAGATTTTTAAATTGATTATGAGGTTTTGGGAATTTCTCTTCTAATTGATTGGATTCAGAATTATTAATGACAATACCCCCAATAATCAAGATGCCACTGATAGACCATGGCATGAATTAGCAATAGAGATATGGAAAATACCATCATTAGATACTGCTACTCAAATACTATTAAGAAGAATGGTTCTCAATGACATTGTATTTTATTGTTTAATAGAGTTTTGTAGAGTTAAATGTATAATGATGTTACAGATTGTTCCTAATATGCCAGACAGAGATTTTAAAAACAGCTCCAAACTCTGAGTTTAAGCAATGTATGAAGGATATGAAAGTTTCTAAGTGTGCCCTTAGAGAAACTCTTCTTATAGACACAGACTTGAAATTCATTAAACCGGACTCAGAGTCTTATTGTGCAAGTGGCTGATTTACAATATAAATTGAATTGTTAACATTGTTGGGTGTCTGCTGATAAAGAGGGGGTGCTGATTCAAAATGAGATCCCAAAAATTGGAGTAGGGACATATAGCTACAAATGGTAACAGTGGGGATATTGAAACCATGGATTCTGCTAAGTATTCTTTGCCAGATAAGTTCATAAACGCATCCCTTGGAGAATTCACCAACGCATCTCTAGTCAACCCTGAGAAATCAGACATCCAACATCCACATGGAGATACTAAACATACAGTGGCTGGTAAATCTGTAACTGCCTTCCCAGAAAAAGTCCTTAAAACCTCTGTATGAAGAGAGAAATCCTGTTTCACCAGATGAAAATGCAAATTCTGGTTTGTGAAGTGCAATTCTTCTCATGAATTACCTGATCACCCCTTTTTTTCATTTAGACCTATGACTAAACTGAAGTCACAATCATCCTCAAATGGTGATGTATGAACTGTAACCTGGGAAGAAGTGTGCTACAGTTTAAAAGAGCTGCATGATTTTTCTAATTTACATTAAATAAGGAGAAAAGCTATGAGAAAAAGATATTAAGAGTTTGGGTTAATAGTGTAAAGAACATAAAGTTCTATAAAGCTGAATTTAATGATATGACCCACTTAACATATTCTGTATAAAATATTTTAAATCAGTTTGTTAGAAAGAGATCTAACCGTTTGTTCTGGCACTTGGCTGAAACATGAACCAAAGGTGGGTGACATTGCCTGATGTTGAAATGCAAGAACTGTCCTGTTACAGAACACAAGAGAATCCAAATGCTTAGAGAAATTGGATGGTTAGAGTGGACTTATCATGTAAGACATGTTCACTCAATAAAGGAATGCCCAGAAGACACACTTTTCACCAGGATTGTGAGAAATAAATTTGTGAAAGAAACTCAATTATCCCTGAAAAGTTCTCCTTAGGTCAGCTACTACTAGAGAAATTGCTGACACTGAACTTTGATTCTTAAAAAGACCATTGCTGAGGAAGGGGTAAAGTGTTTGATATGGGAGTCCCCTATATTGTATATGTGAAATACTGTGATCTAAAACTTTTGTGAAGACAAAATTAAAAATTAGAAAAAAAATGAAAGGATGTAGACACTGAGGAAGCAATGAAAAAAATTTCCTTGCCACTGTACATACGGGGCAACACCTATTGCAGTGATGAAAGGGAAATTGTCAAAAATAAGGCCATGGCCCACTGGGTGGACTGGGGGAGAGTGTAAACTACAATGTAAACCACTGTCCAGATGGTGCAGTAGGGCTCCAAAATGTGTTCAATGTATTCACCAAATGCAATGAATGTCCCATGATGATGAAAGAGGTTGTTGATGTGGGAGGAGTGGGGCAAGGGGGTGGGGGTATATGGGAACCTCATATTTAATGTAACATTTTTTAAAAATAGAGAAAAAAACAAAAATAACAAAGCTTTATATTGTTTTTCATTTTTTAATATCCCAATTTATTTTTACTATATTTTAGTTTTTCTAAATTAGTATGTGTTCTATCTCTAATCTTTATTTATTTATTTATTTTTAAAGATCTATTTATTTATTTCTCTCCCCTCCCCCCTACCCCAGTTGTCTGTACTCTGTGCCTATTTGCTGCATCTTCTTTGTCCCCTTCTGTTGTTGTCAGCAGCATGGAAATCTGTGTTTCTTTTTCAGTTGATTCATCTTGTCGTGTCAGTCCTCCATGTGTGCAGCACCATTCCTGGGCAGGCTGCACTTTCATGCTGGGCAGCTCTCCTTATGCGGTGCACTCCTTGCATGTGGGGCTCCCCTACACAGGGGAAACCCCTGTGTGGCAGGGCACTCCTTGCGTGCTTCAGCACTATGCATGGGCCAGATCCACATGGGTGAAGGAGGCCCAGGGTTTGAACTGTGGACTTTCCATGTAGTAGACAGATGCCCTAACCACTGGGCCAAGTCTGCCACCTATCTCTAATCTTTAAACATATCATTTTGCTATTTTGCTATTAATTGAATTTGGCAATATATTAGGCTTCATTTTTGAAGAAGTATTGAACCACAGAGAGATTCAACTATGGCAGAGGAGGCACACTGGTGTGGGTATTATTGATAGGGGCACATGATTGGGAGGGAGTTATCCAGGGCATGTATAGAGGGTACATAAAAATGTTTGGATATATGTTGGGTATTTTCATAGTAGTTACAGTTACAAATGACAACTGAGGGAGTGCTGAGTCCCTAGCCAGGGGAGCTCTATCACATTCCCCAATGGAAAAGCAACAATCCCCCAAGTGCAATGGCAAAGACTAACAAAAAAGGATAGTCCAACAATGAGCCATTGATACTGATGATAATGATTATGAGCCTGTGTTCCTAAAATATGAACTATGCCTAGAGCTGCAGGGTGCCTAAGAGATACCTCCTGAGAACCTCCATATTGCTCAAATGTGGCCACTCTCTAAGCAAAATTCAGCATGTAAATGCATTACCTTCCCCCCAACATGAGACATGATCCCTGGAGAGGAGCCTCCCTTGCACCAAGGGATTACTATCAAACACCAGTTGGTGATGTAAATAGAAAAAGACTTTGAATTAAAGGGTCAACTCAGACCAGTAGAATATCTCACCCTGCATGTAGAATCATATGTTAAAAACTGCTTTTTGACCTTGAATAAGAGAGGGAAATGGCAAAAACAAATGAGTTTTTATGACTCAGAGTGTTCAAAAAAGAGTTGGGAGGTCATCAGAGCGATCATGCTTATGCACACCTCAGCAGGACTCCAGAGACAGCCAACATAGATACAACCCCAGGTACTGGATCTTCTGAGGACTACAGAGACCCACAGGTTCTATGGTAATGTCAGATGACTCTGGAATTCAGTGCCATGTCAGCAGACCCTACTTTGGAATTTGTGTTCCTGAGTGTGATGAAGTTGGGCTCAGATGTCACCTTTTTACACATGCCTCTTCTGTCACTTTTACACAACCTGTGGTGGACTCTAGGGTTGGTGTATATTCAGGAGACTTGAATCTCTGGACTGTCCATGTGCCAGCTGGGCCCTGAATCTTAGCAGAGTTGCAACTCCAACCATCTGGTTTGTTGGACTTACCCAAGTCTGCTAATAGGGAGGTTAAGATGGTCAACCATCTCACCAGGACACTGAGAGTACCTACAACTGCAAGCAGGGGAATTGCATCCATCATCCAGTGGAATCTAAGCCCCCTCTTGATATAGAGGTGGAATGGACATCACCATCCCAGGGTCCACAAGATGGAGGGAGAAAATATGGATTAGAGTGGACTTACTAATATTCTACTGTGGAAATACTGTGACTAGTAATGGAAGAAATTGTAGCATTGGTATGGAGAAAGTGGCCACAGTAGTTGCTGAGGGTAGGGACAGGAAAGAAGAGATGTGATGTGGGGGCAATTTTGGGACTTGGAATTGTCCTAAATGATATTGCAGGGAAAGATGCTGGACATTTTATAACCTGCCATAGCCCACTGAATGTACTGGGAGAGAGTGTAAAATACAATGTAAACTATAATCCATGTGGAGCAGCCGTGCTCCAAAATGTATTCACCACATGCAATGAATGTGCGACATTCATGAAAGAGTTTGTTGATGTGGGAGGAGTTGGGTGAGGGCGGTTGGGGTATATGGGAAACTCTTATATATTTTGAATGTAACGTTAAAAAAAAAGAGAATGTAGAACCAATAATAATAATAATATAATAATAATAATGTAGTGCAAAAAATAGTACTAACAAAAGCGAAATTTGATTCTTTGATCAAAATCCTCAAAATTTTAGCTAAGCTGTCAAAGGAAAAAAGAGTATGCAAATAATTAAAATCAGAAATTAAAGTATGTTCAAAATAAGGTTTATAAGGTGATAGGATGAAAAACTGTATGCCAACAAATTAGATAACCTTTGTGAAAAGGACAAAATTCTAGAAACACACAAACTGCTTAAACTGACTCAGAAGGAAAAGATATCCATGGGCAAATAAATAAAGAGATTGAATCAATAATCACATACCTCCCTAAAAAGTAAAGCAGGACCAGGTGGCTTCATTGATCAATTTAACAAATATTCCGAAAAGATTTAATACAAATACTTTTCAAAACTTCCAAAAAATAAAGTGAAGTAGCAATTCTTATTTCATTCTTTGAGGTAATCTTCACCCTAGTACTAAATGAATGTAAACATATCACAGTTAAAGAAAATGAAATACAAATATCCCATATTTTTTAGTCTGTTAGGCTGCAATACCAATATAACAAAAATGAATTGCCTTTTAAAATGGGGATTTATTAGATTTAAAGCTTAAAGTTCTGATTTCTTGAAAATGTCGAAATGCACACATCATCAGTCAATGCTTTCTTCTTTTTTCACTTTTTATTATCCTTTTTTAAAGATACATAGATTGCACAAAAATTTACATTAAAAAATATAAGAGGTTTCCATATACCCCCACTCCCCACCCCCAACTCCTCCCACATCTACAACCTCTTTCATCAGTGTGGCACTTTGATTGCATTTGATGAATACATTTTGGAACACTGCTATAAAGCACGGATTATAGTTCACACACTCTCTCAGTCCATTAAGTGGGTAATGGCAGGATATATAATGTCCCTTATCTGTCCCTGAATATCATTTAGGACAATTCTAAGCCCCAAAATGTCCCATATCACACCTTTTCTTCCCTCTCCGTGCCCTCAGGAACTCCTATGGCCACTGTCTCAACAGCAATGGTAAAGGCTCTTGCATTGCTAGAGTCACAATAATTTTATATTAGAACTGACAATCCTGTATTCTTCTGTTACATGGCAAGACATATGATCTCTCCCTTCCCTTCCAGGTATCATGCTTTCAGCTTCTGGCTTCCATGGCTTTTTTTCTAATTCTGTGGCTTTCTCTCTGTCTTTTCCTACATAATCAACTTGATTATATAGGAGTGCAGTAAAAGGATTATGAACTATCCTGGGCCATTCCTTATTTGAGGTAGGCTATTCTAATGATCCTTTAGTGAAATGACCTAATTAAAAGGTTCCACCCATAATAGGTTCATGTCCACAGAATGGACAAGTTGTTGGGGGGGGGGGGGAGAGGGGGGGTGGGGGGGTGGGGTTGAATGGGACCTCACATATATATTTTTAATGTAATATTATTACAAAGTCAATAAAAAATAAAAAAATTAATAAAAAAAAAAAAAAAGAACATATTTTCTGGCGGTACACAAACTACCACACCGTATTAAGACAGACTCTAATACTCTCAATAAAATTCAAGTAAACTGAATACAATTACACATCAGAAAAGTTCTACACCATTATCAAATTGGATATATCCCAAGTGTGCAAGCACAGAGTTCAACATAAGAAAATCAATTAATATAATTCACCATATTAGTAAAAATAATAATACTTTTAAATCATGAACATCTCAATTGATACTGAAAAGACATTTGAAAAAATCCAGCACCTGTCCTTGATGAAAAAACACAGAAAACATGGACTACAAGAAAGCTATCTCAACAAGATAAAGGACATATTTAGAAAATAAAAGCTAAAAATGACTCAATCTTGAAGTACTGAAAGTTTTCACTACTGTAATTCAATATCTGGAATTTCTACCCAGACTGATTAGGCAAGTGAAAGAAATAAAATACATAAAACCTGGAAAGCAAAAACAAATATTGCACATTTGCTCATGATAAGATCTGATATGTAGACTACACTGAAAAATCCTCAGCAGTACTATTAGAGCTATTAAGTAAGTTCAACAAAGTTGCAAAGTAAAAGTTTAACATCCAAAAATTCAATGGTGTTTCTATTTTCAAGTGCAAATAATCTGAAGTTGAAATTAAGAAAAACATTTCATTTACAATAACAACTAAAAGTATGAAGTGCATAGGAATGTATCTATTCAAGGATCAAAAATGCTAGAAGAAATAGAGACATTAGTAAATGGTAGGATAGTCCACATTCATGGAAGACTAAATATTTTTCAGATTTCAGTTTTACCCAAACAAATTTATAATTTCTATGTAGTAACATTCAAATTTAACAACCTTCTTGGCAGAAATGGTAAACTCTAGCCTGAAATTTTTATGGAATGGCAAAAAGCCCTAAATAGACAAAAAACCTTGAAAAATTAAATTTGAAGGACTCATATTTTCCCATGTTAAAACTTATTCCAAAGCTATGGAAATTAAAACTGTATGATACTTGCTCAAGGGCAGACATATATAACAATGAAATAGAATTTAGAGTGCAGTTATAAACCCTCACAATTATGGGCAATTATCTTTGACAGGCCAAGTCCACTTAATTGGGAAAGAAAATCTCTTCAACAAATTGATTTAGGAGAACTGGGTTGTTGTCTGCAAAATAATAGAGACCCCTCTCTCACACCATAAAAAAATATTGCACTCAAAGTACATCAATGTCCTAAATATAAGAAATAATCCTTCGACCTTCCTGGCAGGAAACCTAAGGAAATACCTTCAGAACATCAATACCTTCAGTACATCAATGTCCTAAATATAAGAAATAATCCTTCGACCCTCCTGGCAGGAAACCTAAGGAAATACCTTCAGAACCTCAGGTTGAGGCAGTAGTTTCTAAGGTTATACCCCAAAAGCAGAAGCCATAGGAAGAAAATATATTGTGATTTTATCAATATATGTTTTAAAATTGTGTGTCAATATATATCCTTATGAAATTTGAAGGATAGCAGAATAAATGGAGAAAATGTTTGGAAATAGCATATCTTTTTGAGGCTTAATTTCAGAATATATCAAATAATCTACAACTCAACAACAAAAAGACAAGCAATCCAATTTAAAAAATAGGTAAAATATATGAATAGACATTTATCCAAAGAAATATACAAACGAAGAATAAACACCTGAAAATAAGCTCAACATCATTAAGCATTTGGTACAAGTAAAGGAAAATCAATACCTCTCATTTCACACTTACTAGAATTGTTCTTATTAAACAAATGAAAATAAATTTTGGAGTTGGTATGGAAAAATAAGGGCATTAGTTCATTATGGTAAGAAAGTAAAACTGTGGAAAAGTGTTGGGCATTTCATCAAAAAGTTAACCAAAGATTTACTACGTGACCTAAATCTTACTTCTAGATATTAACATAGATGAATTGAAAGTAGGGATCTGAACATCTATTTGTCAAAAAAATTTAATAGCAACATTATAGACAATTTGACAAAACATGGAAACTATCTATATGTTCATTAACTGAAGAATGAATAAACAAAATGTGGTGTAAACATTGAATATATAAAAATGAAATTCTGAGACGTGCTCCTATATGGGTTAACTCTGAAGACAATACGTTTTCTGAAATAAGCCAGGTACAAAAGTACAGATATTGTATGAGCTCATTAATATGAAGTAATATGAATATGCAAACTCATAAATTCAGAAACTAGAATATATGTTACCAATGTCCAGTACATAGGTAGGGAATAAGGATATAATGCTTACTTGGTATAGGGATAGCTTCTGTTTTTGGTACTGGAAAAAATTGGTAATAGTAGTGATGGTAGCACAATATTTTGAATATAATTAATACCACTGAATTGCACACTTGTATTTCAGTGAAAAATTTTAGGTCATATATATATTCTACCAGTATAAGAATTTTTAAAAAATCCTTAGAAGTGTGCAATTCAATCTTTGAATCCTTAGGTAAGCTAAGGACTATAGTTCACAGTATAATTATAACAATATGGTTGCATCAGTTGTAATAAAAAAACACATTATTAGAATATGTTAGTAGTAGATAACAGTGTGTGGTGGTGTATATAAGAACTCTGTATTTCCTGCATGATTTTCCATAAAATTACAACTACTTAATTTAAAAAATGAATATAATGCAAAGAACTACCAAAATCACTCTGTAATGAAAAAATTAGTTTCAAGTGAAAATTACAATTTCAGAAAAAGTTGTGATGCCCAAATTAATGTCTTTGCTTACTGACACTTGCTATTCTTTTTGAGAGGTTTAATGGTGATATTGATAAATGTGTATTTTTGGTATAGTAAATGAAATATGTCATATTTGAAGATATGCATTACTCTTCAAACAAATATTTTCCAGATGAACACTATTTGCAAAGATTTGCAGGCAAAATCCATTCCAGTTGATTTTTTTTTCATTTCTCTAGTCACCATACTTCCCTGAAGAATTTGTAACTGTATTAATTACTGGCAGTGGATATGGACACTTCTATTTTTGAGCATACATATCAGAGACTTTCCTGGAAGTTTCTTAACCTCCCCCATATCAATACACTTCTGATTGACATCTATTAAAAAGAATTTTCAGAAAATTCTCAATAATCTATGTTCCTCAAATCTACTTTTGTTCCTAGTAACTGATAATCTGAGATGTACCCCTTCATTATTGTGATATACCATGTATGAGGATCTCTTCAATGCAATTTTGATAAAAATGTGCCACAATCATTTTACTTGTTTTCTTTTAAAACCCATTCTAATATATATCCTATTTTTCTTTAATTTACCAGCTACTGGAAAATTTTTTGTTGTTGTTGATAATTTTAAACAGTATGTGGTTTTGTTTCATGACATAATGTTAGTTAAAAGTTCTATAAAAGATATTTTCCCTGAGTTGTTGTTGTGGATACATTATAATATCAACAAATTGTATTTATGATATGACTTAAAATTGAAAATATATTGAATCACCAGTGACATGTGAAAGGCTTCTGAATACTTGTCTTTTGTTAACTTTAACAAAAAAATTTATGCTAAGTTTATTGATAATAAACACTATTATGAGTTTAACTAATCTCAAATGTATAACCAAGGAATTCTTACCAATCAGGAGGTGAGGCAGAACTGGCCTCTCTGGAAGGTGATGTCACCATTCCTTCAGGTCTCCTGAGACGGATGACCCATAGGTCTACTTCATAATGTAGAAACATGTTGTACAAAGAAACTAAAAGTAGAATTGTTCATATCACTAAAGTTAAATGTAGACTTCTCTGATAGGTAACTCTGTGGATTTTAATCATTAAAAAGTGGTAGGATCACAGATTTTGTAAAGTGTCTATAAGGTGCAAGGGAAATATTCAAGTTATAGATGATAAATGTAATTCATCATTTATCAGGTATATATATATATATTTTTTTAATTCACGTATTTCTTTAAATGCCTAATGAAAACTTTAGATGCATAGCAGTTATATGTCTCTATCTGTTTAGCATACTTTATTTCTGCTCTAAATTAGTCTGAATGTCATTTTTCTGTTTTTACAATAGGTTTTAAAAATGGTACCTGATGAAATGTATGTGATATATAGAATAACTCAAAATATGGAAAATATAATATTACAGAAATTATCAAGAAATTAAACTAGCACAGGAACTAAGAATGAAACTCAACTGGTTAGTAAAGGATAGTTAAGACCTTTAAGGGCAGCGATAAGTTACCAATGCATTTCATAGGAATAAATCCATGTAAGCAATAATTTTTCTTTAAATATCAAATGGATTTGTTGAGATATCCAGTGAAGTTTTTACTGGAAACAGTTTCTTATATTTATTGCCTGGATATTAGGACTAGATAATGCTCTATCTAGGTTTTAAATTACTAAAATATTTCATGCCTTTAAAATTTCATAAGGAATACTTTTCCCATTCATTTTGGTTTTCCATATTATAGTACTGTGAAGTAAATAATTTCTAAATATTCTTGAGGTAATAAAGAGCAGGGAGAAAAGTGTGAACTTTCTCATACACCTAAGAGTATGCATTTAATCATCACAGTGCACTGTGCACTGTGAAGTAGCAGATGTATGGAAATTTAGCCAGTGCACAGTGGACTGTGAAGTGGCAGATATATGGAAATTTAGGTAGGGGAATGAGAATTTGTACAGACTGAAGAGAAAGATGCAATCTGTGAGAGGAATGAGATCTCTAATGATTAAAAGCCATGCATGATTTTGATAGAAGAAAATCAACTGGAATTTTGGATAGGTCCAATAACCTACCCTTAGGTTAGAACTATCATAGAGTTTGATATGATATTTAATAAAATACTTCATTTAAAATGTTTTTCTTCATGAAATAAATTTGATAGAAAAAATTCATAAATGAAAGATTATATAAAAATTTTCATAAAATATTTTGCAAACTACTACAAATTCATGCATATGATCAATGAAAGTAAATGAAAATTAGTATTACTGTTACTATACATATATAATGTTATCCAAATTGTGTACTAGTTTTTCAATTACATATAATTATAAATAAATAAATATTAATAAGAACGTAAATTCTAGCATTTTTATAGTTTTAACCCTCTATTCTGTTTCCAAACCAAAAAAATTTAAATAATTCTGCAATTATATCCTTGAAGATAGTGTTTTAGAGTTGAAAGCATAATTAAAACAGAAAAAGAACTTATTTATGATTTGGAATGTTCCAAGTTAAGCACAAATAAGATAGATACAATAACAATAGCTAATTTGATTAAGGAGGTTCCAGAAAAATCTAGGTAAGCATAGAGTCAAAATATATGGACAGGAATGAGTCATTCATCAAATATTAGAATTCATGTCAATTGTAAGAAGGGTTATTTGAGGATGAATAATATCAGGTGGGATCCTTTTATTAGAGACCACATGCCAGTGAAATGGTAAAGTAGAGAGATAGCAAGGGAACTCTAGTACATAAAGCAACAGAAAATGGAATAAATTATCATCTGAAACAAATAAAATATTTTATAGATTGTGGGACAGAGGAGGAAGGAAGGAGTTCGCATTTATGCCTTATATTAAACTGAAAGAAAAGAGTGACAAGACATCTATCTGGTCTCCTTTGGATTAATCATTCCAAGAAGTGCCTCAGAATATTCATAAAATTTGTTAGAGGATCAAATGCTAAGACAGACAACCAAAGAACAAGAAATATGAGGAAACATCTTAGTAAGCCGTTACATTAAAAAGCATAAAAAAACAGCTGTATATTATGCAAAAAAAAAATGGGTGAGTGCAGAGGATCTCTTTTAGAACATGTCTGGGATGATCATTCACTAAGGAAGAATATGAGGCTATATCACATGACATGTCCAGGCAGTGTGTTAAAATAATTTTAATGAAATGTAGTAAAAGTTATTCAATACCTGAACTGTTCATAGATATTGATTTAATTTTAAATCATTTAATAAACAGATTTTCTGAACCAGTAAATACTAAAATGAACATTATTAATGTTAATACTAAAATTAACATTAACATCAGGAAAGAAAATGAAAATGGATACATGACCATTCATTACTTTCAAAATATTTTATCCAATTCCTTTATGATGGATTTCTGATGAATTTTTAGTCCTATATTGATACAAACAGGACATTTTGTCTGTGAATAATGTGTATTGTCTCTATTTAAATTTTAGTGTATTTTATCATACTATACTTTAATTACTGGGTTAATATAATATTTTAGAAGACATGGAAAATCTCACAATATTCACAGAATTTCTCCTCATGGATATCTCAACCTCCCAAGAGCTCCAAGTCCTGCAAGGTCTGATATTCTTAACATTGTATCTAGGGGCCCTGAGTGGTAATGTTTTAACTCTTACTGCCATTGTAATCAACCCACATCTACACTCACCAATGTATTTCTTTATTGGCAATTTGTCCCTTATATATCTTTGCTGCACTTCAGTTGCTCTTCCCAACATGATTGTGAATTCTCTGACAGGCAATAAATCAATTTCTCTCCTAGCCTGTGCCTCTCAGATTTTCCTGTTTATCTTCTTGGTATCCACAGAACTAGCCTTCCTGGTGGTGATGTCATATTATCGCTATGTTGCCATTTGCCACCCTCTGCACTATGGGCTTATCATCACCCCACATATGTGCACACAGACAGCTGGTGGCTCATGGGGAAGCGGTTTGGTTTATTCTTCTATCCATACAGGTATCATGTTCAGGCTTCCATTCACAAAATATAATATGACCCACCAATATTTCTGTGATATACCTCAAATTTTGAGACTCTCATCTTCAAATGTTCAGTTTCCTGAGTTTATGGCCTTAACTATAAGCATTTGTATTGTGTTAGTATGTTCTGCCTTTTTGTTTAAGTCATATATTGATATATTTTCAATGGTGCTTAAGACGAATTCTGTAGAAGCCCGTAACAAAGCCTTATCCACATGTACCCCACAGTTAGCAACTCTCATTTTATTTGTAATTTCCTTGATGATGGCAGCCTTTGGTCCCATTGCAAATGAAGCATCTTATAGTAATCTTCTCATAGCCATGTTCTACACCATGGTTCCCCCATTCATAAACCCCATCATGTATAGCTTGCGGAACAGAGAAATTAACACAGCACTAGGCAGAATGTTTCACAGATATTTTGAGTTCCCAAGGAGAGTTTTCATTTTATTTAAGAAATTCTGAATAACATTTAAATGAAGATTAATTATATTTAATATATGTTCTAAAAATTGAATCAAGCCCTAGTAAATGTCAGGTTTTATGTAATTATTATCCTTTTGCTTTTTGCATATGTGATAGTGAGTGATACCTTTCTGTATCCTAATTTTTCAAGTCCATAATCATGTGTAGTTTATGTATTCTTCTGGAAAAGATTTTCCACATATAAAATACTTTGAATAATGTACTGAATGTTTATGAGCTACAAACAAAAAAATGGTATCATACAGAGAAACCCATAGATTAGTTCCTAAACAGATATCTATACATTTGAGACAATTTCAAGATTCTGGATATTGCTACCTGTTAAAAGAATATTGACTGTTTTGAATTAGATAATTCAATTCAAATTATGGAATTATAAATTTGCCTTTATACAAAAGTGTACACCAAGTAATAAAATGTTTAAAATTGAGATGCATTTGCAAAATAAGTAAAAAATGGCATTATAGCACTGAGAACCATTCTAAAGGTGCTTTCCTCATTTAAATGTGGACTATTTTATAAACCTGGCCTTTTATACAGATTATCTTTGGATACTTTCACTCTCTCCATTTGATCTGGCTGAAAAGGATCTTGTCATGCTCAATTCATTCACGTTTTCTGCATGATGAAAAATAAGTAATCATATTGGAGTGTGTGGTGACACTGTTTGCTCCAATATTCTTGGACCTACAGATCCTCCTTTGCTCAAGGACCTTGAGTGTCAGGCTACTAAATAAAGTATTATTGATACATTCCTCTCCCTATTGCCCCAATATATAAATATTCATTGGAGACAGACTGACATGGATGGGGATGTTTTATGATATCCAATCCACACCCTGGTCATATATATATATGACAGGGTGGGAAAGGAGCCAGGTTCTCCATTAGGACAACAAACACAGTGAGTGATGCTGTAATTAAAATACCTCCCTTTATTGGTCATGGATTGAGACCTGCTGGCTAAGGGGAACCATGGTTTACTTATGAACCTGACCATGCCCTATCTCTTTGCTATGTTGTTCTTCTGTTCAGTCCTGTTTGAGTCATGCATTATTTAGTGATGCAGACACTTACACTGAAGTGGGTTGATATCTCTTTAGGTGCCCTTCTTCCTGACCAACAGATTTGCATACTTGGCTGGGTTACCAAAAAAATCACACTATGGCATGGTGTAGGCTTAAGTTATTGTCATTCCCATTTCCCCAAGGTGATGCCAACTTCTGTAGGGGTGATTGACATGGGGACACAAGGGACATAAGCAGTTTTCCTGTTTATAAGCAAGATGTAACATGGTAGATAAGGGTGGAATGGAAGGAGGTGAGTTTGGTAGATGCTGGAAATTATATTTTGGCTCCTGACTTGTTTCATGCTCCCATGCCACTCATAACACACAAGGTGTCAAATGTTGGAAAAGACTCCAATGGAGAGTCTGCAGTCCCCCTGAAGGGAGCTCCACTGCATTGTCTGGGCTACTTACAAACCTCAGATTTGGCTGGTTTTCAAACACAGAACAAATAGTAGGATTGCTAAAAACCAAGCTGTGGACATTTATGTCCTGCCATGGCTCACTGGGTGGACTAGGGGAGAGTGTAAACTACAATGTAAACCATTATTCATGTGGTGCAGCAGTGCTGCAAAATGTATTCACCAAATGCAATGAATGTGCCATGATATTGAAAGAGGTTGTTGATGTGGAAGGAGTGGGGTGAGGGAGGTGGGGGTATATGGGAACCTCTTATATTTTTTTAATGTAACATTTAAAAAAATTAAGAAAAAAATAAAAACCAAGCTGTTATAATGAGGCATTTTTTCTAAGAGCAAAATATGGAAGCTAAAAGCCAAATATTGTAAGAGAGCAACAGAACATGAAGTTTGGTTCGTGCATAGGTTCAAAGAGAGGGCATTGCAAACTCAGATGGCTAGGGCTGAGAGGTACAGTCTTGGAAATGTTAATGTTAATCCTAATCCTCTGCTACAAGATATTTTTCCTGTATCAGACAGGGCAGCTGAAAGAAGGGAGATGTAGGTAAACCCATGCTGCTTTCAGTCCGTGTTGCTGGGAGTATAAATGTCATATTCCTAACCACAAGAAACATCCTAAATATAGAACTCCATGGAAAGCTCTTCATTTTGCTGTAACTCTGCTGAGGGTAAAGGTGATAAACACTTGACTATGAGGGTCTGATTGTGGAAGGACATGGATGAAAATTTACTGTCTTTGACAACATTGGAGGCATTCATAAAAGTAGACTCACCCACCCCTCTGTCCCTTTTGTTGTCCCTGAGATAACAGTGGAGGAAGTTGTAAGAAAGCTCCATCATAACATCCTGTTTTGTGATGGACATAGGAAGGTATCTGCTGTCTTCACTGAGTCAGGTCAGGGAGGACAAGACTCGGGATCAAAGTAATTGGAAGCATCCACACCCAAAGGGTCATAAGAGCAAAACAAAATGCAACCAGGAAAAGACAAAGGAGGGCTGGGTCCACTCATTGGGAAATGTGACTTTGGGTACTAATTTAAGAGGTGAATAGAGTAGATTTTAATGTAAATTCTATAGGAGAATTTCATCAACACTATTGGGAAAGTGGTGTCCTTCTAAGTTAATCATTAAGACCCTAGTAAGACCCATAAAGGAGTGGGGAAAGGGGTCCCAGGATTGGAAAAATGTTTTGAATCCAGCATTGCCACATTTTAAATCCCTGAACACAGTCTTGGGTGGAGGAAAATGACAGTTAATAAGGTCTCCCCATACCCTGCACAGGACAGTGAGGAAGACAATTTTAACTATGAGTTGATGTGTCAGATAAGAAGGAAGATTTCCCGTGGTTTGTACAATGATATTATCCCCCTTTAAAAATTAAAGTTGGAGAAAAGTACCCCAGGTCATTACTTTAAAGGTTAGGACTCCATGCAGGCAAGTGTGTTGACCCTGTCACAGTTCAGCAGCACAGACTGGTCTTTAAAAAATCCTCAGGAAACTGGAGCTTGCAACCCCTGTACTCTGCAGTACCTAATATCATTGCTGTCACTGATGGGTAACAGCTGACACAGGGGATGCTGATATTGAGAAGCCTAATGACTTTACCATCCTTCTGCAAGTTAGACTCAAGATCAATTTACATTCATATGGAACAGCCTCCATTATACACTTAACATGTTCATGAAGGAATGTCTTAAATCCCTTTCAGTTTGTAATCTCTTAGTAGGGCTAGATTTATATCAGACATGATTACCCCCAAATTTTTTATAACCTCCATTATATTGATGACATCTACATTGCAGACCCCTACGAAAGTTGATTGAGCAAGTCTTACAAAAAATCTTGACTATTATAACATTTAGACATTGAGCATTCAACCATGACTAAGTCCAATACTATGCCCAACGAGGACAATTTCCAGGGTCCACTTGAGTCAATAGACAAAGAATCATATGAGACAAAGACAAACTGTAGTTATTTTCACTGAAATCACCTAATACTGAGATAGGCCTCTTGGACTACTGAATACAACATGTGCCACATTGGGCATTTTTTAGGCCCATCTAGTTAAGGTCACCAGTAAGGCAAAAACTTTTAAAGGGAACCCCTAACAACAAAAGTTCTGGAGGTCCTGCAACAGGCAGTGACAGAGCTCTGCCACTAGGGCCAAAGGGTCCCTCCATTCCTGTATTATTACAGATCTTGGCAACTCTTAACCCTAGGGGCCTGGAGCCTGTGGCAACAAAGCATGCCATGGGGATGCACTGACTTCCAGAAATTTGTCTCATCCCTCAGAGCTTCATATATCTGGTGTTCTTTCTTTCCAGGCTTTCTCAGCTGTGCCTATGCTCAACTGGAAACTATTAGGCAAACAGACAAATTCTTCCTGCAATGCACAGGGCAGGACATATCCTGGATCTCTAGAATTGTCATGCATAAACAAAATGGCTGTATATCTCATGATTAATATTATAATGAGGGGGTTTAATTCTACCTTCAATTCACTGGACTACTGCACCTGGAGTTGTAAAGTGCAGTGGCCTTTGCTCTGTTTTGTTGGATATATTGAAGGTACAAACTAGGAGTGTATGCACTGTACTAGAATAAAAGTATTCCTTTTACATAAATAAATGTGAGCATGTGAATAATATACAGAAAATAAAACTGCAGTAAATGTCTTCCACATGACTGAAAAAAATCAGCCTTAGACCATTTCAACTAATTCAGGTGAGACCATCCCTCCTCCAAGCAAGCCTGATCTTCCTCTTGGGAATAATAATATTAGTTACCCTTCTCAAATATTACCTATTTTTTTAAAGGTGCACACAAGTGACATCTATTAGAGTAGTGCACCATTATGCTTCCAGTATCCTTGCTCCTAGGCTCCTCTTCCAAATACCAATGCACGTGGAAACCTCACCTTATCTCTCCTGTCTTTTCAGTGTTCCTTTAAACTTCTTCTTGATTCCCATGGATTTATCTCCCTCCGTCTAAATTTCATTGTTTTAACAGGATTCCAGTAAAAGGATTAAGACTCTCCTGATTGGATTGGGCTATACGATTACTCAAGTAACCTCATCAAAAATAGTTGTCCTCCTGAGGGCTACAGAGACACCCAGGTCCTATAATCTTGGTAGATAGCTCTAGAGTTCAGTGCCATGCCAGTGGGCCTTACTTTGGAATTTGTGCTCCTGAGTGTGATGTAGTTGGACTCAGATGTGGCTTCTTTACACATTTGCCTCTCTGTCACTTTTTCTGAACCAGGTTGGTGCTGGGGTTGGTGTATACCCAGGAGACTTGAATTCCTGGACTGTCCATGTGCCAGTTGGATCCTGAGGCTCAGCAGAGTTGCAGCACCTACTCTCCAGTTCATTGGACTTACCCAGGTCAGTAACAAGGATGGCCAACCACCACACTAAGGAGCTGAGGTAGTCTACAATTGCAAGCAGGAATATCCCATCCATCAGCCATGTGGGATCTAAGCCCCCTCTCAATATAGAGGTGGAGTGGGGATCTCCATCCCAGGGCCCTCTGTATGGAGGAATAAAATATTGATTAGAGTGGACTTACTGGTATTCTACTATAGAATTATTGTGACTCTATCAATGGAAGGAATTATATCATTGATTTGGCAACAGTGGCCACAGGAGTCGCTGAAGCAGGGAGAGGGAAAATGAGATGTGATATGGGGGCGTTTTGGGGACTTGGAATGGTCCTGAATGATATTGCAGGGACAGGTGTAGGACATTATATATCCTGCCATAACCCCTTGATGGACTGGGAGAGAGTGTATACTATAATGTAAACTATAATCCATTCTGTTTAGCAGTGCTCCAAAATGTATTCACCAAGTGCAATGAATGTACCACACTAATGAAAGAAGTTATTGATGTGGGAAGAGTGGGGCTTGTGGGGAATGGTATATATGGGAACCTCATATTTTTAAGGTAACATTTTATATGATCTATGTATCTCTTAAAAAGGGTAATAATTTAAAAAAAGAAATAAAAAGGACTAGTTAAAATGTGTTCACATCCACAGAAATGGATTAGGTTTAAGAATATTATTTACTGTGGTATATCACTCCAAACTACCACAACAACCAAAACCTGTATATGAACTAATCACCTCAATATAGAAAGAGCTGTATTATTCTGATTCTCACAGTTGGAGTCATCATTCTATGGTTAATATAATTATCCACTTTATGAATTAGAAGTGAACCATATGGAATTTGCCTTTTTACTTAAAGTTTCCTATTTAAAAAACTTTCAATATAAAGAACTAGTACCAATTTGATATTCACTTACATCCCTCAAGTGGCAAAATAGTGTTGCATATCTTCTTTTTAAATTGTCTCTATAGGGAAACGGACTTGGCCCAGTGGTTAGGGCATCCGTCTACCACATGGGAGGTCCATGGTTCAAACCCCGGGCCTCCTTGACCCGTGTGGAGCTGGCCTATGCGCAGTGCTGATGTGTGCAAGGAGTGCCCTGCCATGCAGGGATGTCCCTGCGTAGGGGAGCCTCACGCGCAAGGAGTGCACCCCATAAGGAGAGCTGCCCAGCGCGAAAGAAAGTGCAGCCCGCCCAGGAATGGCGCCGCCCACACTTCCCCTGCAGCTGACGACAGCAGAAGCGGACAAAGAAACAAGACGCAGCAAATAGACACAGAGAACAGACAACTGGGGGAGGGGGGGAATTAAATAAATAAATAAATCTTTAAAAAATAAAAGATAAATTCTCTCTATAATTTGATATTTTATTTTACAAATTTTTTAAGTGTTATACAGGCATCAGTAAATATGTGATGTGTTTCAATTAATGAATTCTAACAAGGTAGGGTATATAAGTCATGAAGCTTTATTAGCTTACATTTTTTTCTTTTTAAAATATATTTATTTTTGTCTTTTCTTATATTTTTAATGTTACATTAAAAAAATATGATGTACAGATATTGAGACAGTAGCTTTCAAACAAGGTTACACTTTGGTTTACATTGTGGTTTATATTTTAGACTACACAATTCTCTAAATTTTTAGTTATCTTATGTTTTACATTGATTTGCATTTTAGCCTATAAGCCCCTATACATTTTTGGTGTAATTTAACATGTCCTATATCCATCCATGCATAATCTTGTGGAACACTTCCATTGCCCCACAGTTACATTGATTCCATCTATTCAACACCTCTTTCCCCCTTCCCTCAGGGCAATCAGTGACAATCAGTGACAATTAATTTTCATTGCTTCAAGGGCCATGTTCAGAGATACTTGCAACAATGCTGAAGGCTTGACATGCTTGACTGCCCTAACACATTGAGAGCCACCATGTCTCTCGAGAGATACAATTCCCTTTTTTTGAGAACATGAAGTGGGTATACCTTTACTCTCGTTTTATGTGTTTCCATCCAATGATGTAACCCGCTATCACAAAATGAGCATTCACACCTCCCTAGAAGCCTGTCCTGTGTCAGAGTCTTCCCTTTAAGCATCTTAAGCAGATAACCTTCCTTATTATATTTTTGAAAAAATTTTCTCAACATTACACTTTCAACTACATACCTGACAATCTCCTATGTTCATATGTTCCGCCACCCTCCCCCCAATTTCTTGAACAATATTATACATCCTCTCAACCCTAGCCTCCCTCAAGCCCACAAAGCCCCACCCAAAGGTATCCCTATGTCCCCATTTTAGCCCTTCCTTGTACAAATACTTACCTCCAGCTTATCAAGATTTCGCCCATGTTTTTCTAGATTTTTTCTTGTAATTTTTAAATCACCAAATTCAATTTTATCTCATAGTTACATCAAACATTTATAGCTTCCTTATTTTATCTTTGTATTTAAATCTTCTGTTATGAGAAATGATCTTCAAATTACCCTATATTATATTAAATCTTAAAATTATTTATATACACATACATAATTTACTTTGGTATTGTAGAATTCTTGTCTGTTAACAAAATACAGATTCAAAATCAGTTTTTGTGTCTTTGAGTATATTAGAGCTTTTACACATCCCCTTGTCCTCTTAAATATCACAGTTCATTTGGATCGTTAAAAAAATTTTGCCTTTCTTAATCAAAATCTGGAATTCTTCCAATATTTGTTAGCCTTGAGCTATTTGTTTAAAATTAAGAGTGAGCCAACTTAAAGCTGTTTAAGATTTCCATACCTTGGAAGTAATGGCTGGTGAGGTTTTGTTTAATTACATGTAGGAATAGAGCTAACCACAATTTGCTTTCGATCTCCTCAATGTCATGAGCAGGACTCTGTCCTCCAAGTCTTCATTTCACAATAACTGACCATGGTTTCCCTTCATTAATTTCTCTTTTTCTATTTTAATAGAAAATTTACCTCAGGTATTTTTAAACATGTTCATGCCAGCCACCAAACCACTGAGTACTGCTAGTGCTAATGTGATTAAACTAAGTGAATTCTAAAGAAACATATGAGCCCTCGGTATTGCATGGCCTTCCATAAGCCAAAAACTCAATTATTCTAAAATTTAAGGACTCTAACAGTATCAATCTCTCTTTCTCCTTCCATATATACTATAATCTAAGGCACCTTCTCTTGTTCATTAGACACCAATTTTCAAATGTTGTCTTCTAAAATATGTAAATATCAAATAATGGTTATACTTTCATTGTCTGCATAATTGTAGATCATAACTTTTGTGTTATTTGACTGTTATTTTAGTGGAGTCTTCATCAGGATAAACTATAAGTGTATTTTACTTGGTCTAAAATTATACTCAAAAGTTTAAAGGGAGATAATTCATGAATAAATTTATTTTATTTTTTTTATTTTTAAAAAGATACTTACATTACATAAAATTTACACTAAAATGTAGGGGATTTCCATATGCCCCACTCCCTATCCCTCTCACACTTTCCTACATAAACATCATCCATCATTAGTGTTGTACATTTGTTACAATTAATGAACACATTGGAGCATTCCCACTAAGGGTGGATTATAGTTTACATTATAATTTAAACTATCTCCCACACAATTTTCTAAGTTCAGATGAGATACATAATGGCATGTATCTGTCATTGCAATGTCATTCAGGACAATTACAATGTCCCAAAAGTGCTCCCATATTACACATATTTTCCACTTTCCCTCCCCTCAGAAACTCCAGTGGCCACTGCTTTCACATCAATGATAAAATTTCTTTTATTGTTAGAATAGCAATAAGTCTATAGTAGAATAAGAGTAATTCTGCTCTGGCCCATTGAGGAAAATATTTATTATATATACCCTATTTAATCTTAAGAAAATAGGATGCTGGATATATGTATTTGGATTTTAGTCATTCAGTCCACACAAGAATGTTGGTCTTACTGCTTCTATATCAAGACCATTTAATCTCATCCTCAAGTCATTGGTTTCCAACTTTTCCCTACACTAACATGTTACATTTGTAGCTTCAGGTTCAGTAATTCTCTATGTCCAAGGTTAGAAACATAAGCCCCACACATCCTGCTAGAAACAATAAAATTTGGAGTTTTAATGAATCAGAGCAGGGGGCACAATATCACTCTCCCCCACCCAATTCTGTAGGTTATGGTAAGATATACAATGGCCTGTACCTCTCATTGCAATGTCATTTAGGACAATTCAGGACTTGGGAATTGCTCAACTATATATTGATTATTCAATAAGGAAGAAGCAATTTTTATTCCAAGTCACTTTTAAGGAATTATTATAAAAATATTCTAAATGTAAATACCTCAGAATATGAGGATCTCTTTTCATAAAGTTTTCTCCATTTTACAGGTATTCACTATACTGACTGGAAATGGAGACCCCTAGCATATGTATACACAAGGTACAAGTAAAACTTTGATTTATTAATCAAAATAGCCATACCCATGCTTAGGTGGCCTTCTGTATTGTATCCTTTATAAGAAAGAAGAGTATTTTAATGCATTAATAGCAGATTGGATCAGATGATATTCTTTGACCAATATAATATATTCTAAACTAATGAGTATGAGTGTAAGAACCAACATATGAAACTTTCTTTATAACATCTTTTTACACATTTTTATTAAAGTTAATAGATAGCAAAGAAAGTTATGTTAAAAAACAGAAAAAACAAAAAACATAAGAAGTTCCCATATACCCCACTTCCCACCCCCCCACCCTATCATTTTTGTAAATTGTACTTTTGAAGGTATATACATCACACAAAAAAGTTATGCTAAAAAATATGAGGTTCCCATATACTTCCCACCCCTTAACCCCATTCCTCCCACACCAGCAACCTCCTCCATCATTATGGCATACTCATCACACTCGATGAACACATTTTGGAGCACTGCTCTACCACGTAGATAATAGTTACCCTGTAGTTCATACTCTCTCCCAGTACATTCAGTGAGTTATTCCAGGATATATAAAGCCCAGCATCTGAGCCTGCAATATCATTTAGGACAACCAAAGTCCCAAAAATGCCCCCACATCACATCTCTCCTTTCTTCTTCCTGCCCTCATCAACTACTGTGGCCACTTTCTCCATCTCAATGCTAAAATTTCTTGTATTACTAGTCACAAGAGTTTTACAGTAGAATATCAGTAAGTCATTCCACTCTAATCCATATTTTGCTCCTCCATTCTGTGGACCCTGGAATGGTGATGTCCAATACATCTATTTCAAGAGGCATCTTAGATTCCATATGGATGATTGATGCAATTCCTTTGCTTGCAGTTGTTGGCTCTCTTGATTCCCTAGTGCGGTGGTTGACCATCTTCACCTCCCTGTTAGCTGACCTGGATAAGTCCAATAGACCAGAGATTAGGCATCACAACTCTGTTGAGGCTCAGGGCCCAGCTGGCACATGGGCAGTCCAGAGATTCACGTCCCCTGAGTATGCACCATCCCTAGAGCCAACCACAGATTCAGTAAAAGTGACAGAAAAGGCATGTGTAGGAAGGTCACATCTGAGTCCAGTTCCATCACACTCAGGAGCACAAATTCCAAAGTGGGCCCTCTGACATGGCACAGAACTCCAAATCCATCTGCCATGATATATACCCTGTGGATCTCCACAGGCTTCAGGAGAACCAGCACCTAGGGTTGTATCTTATTCTTCCACAAAAGCCAGTAACATCCCATATGCGGTCTGCTCCAGTAGCCTTGTCACAGAATGTAGATCATATGTGGACACAGAATGTGCCATAGCATGTAGATAAAAGGCAAACCAAAACTTAGTATGTGGTAAGTGGGAAAAGATTCTTACTCTTAGCACTAACAAGTTTTTTTTTTGTTACTGCAAACTAGTCTAAGCTTGCTAATAAAACATTGAATTGTTTTTCCAAAGCATTTGAGCCAAATATGCACAAAAACAAGTAGAATTCCCACAAATCTTTACCAACAATTGTAGAATATGAATTTATATTCTCCAGCCCACTGAATATGTATCAGCACTAAGGGATTCACTTTCTGATATCCTTCAAAATTGTTGGTGCAGTATAAACTGTCAGGGGTAAAATAAATTATTTGTACATCTTCTGCAAGATTTCCTTTCTAGGCCCTAAAAGATTTACTTATTTTTAAGTGGCAAATGATGTTGAATTATGTGCCTTGTGTTGACTATAGGAAAGAAATTGTTCATTTAATGCAATCAAATTCACAAATATGTTTCCATGTGTATATCTTCTATCTTTTCCTCTTCCTTCTGCTCTCATTATCCTTCCTGCTCCTCCTTGTAAAATATTCCTTCATGGTTTTGAAGATATCTTCAAGATTATTGTAAATCCCATTTCCTAAATTTATTATTTAATCCAATTGAATTGGTTTTGTGTGGGTTGGAAGATAAAAATGTAATTCCCACTGCACTTCCTTGTTTCATCTGTCATTTGTTTAGTGTTCATATATGTACCATCTATTCTATTGAATGTTTACTTGTTGTTTTTTGCCTTTATGCCACAATATTTACATAATAAATATTTCTGAAAAGTCTGCAAAAATTTTTATTCAAGTATATTTAATAAATGAATATATATTGACATCTTTATAATACTGAGTTTTTTCAATCTTGAGTATGGCCTGTCTTTCCCTTAATTTAGCTATTTCATAACTGTCAGTTGAAATTTGGATTTTTTCCACAAGTTATAGCAAATTACTGCTGCATATATATTTCACCCTATTTTGAATTTGTTTCTTTTAAAATTTGATTTTCTATATTTTATTACTATTTTTAAGTGTTTCATATTTCTCTGTTGATAGTGATATGAAATTGACCCATTCCATACAACAACCCCGATTTGGGTAACCAATATTCTAGATTCTGAATCTTTAAGAATTATTTCATGTCAGGCAAGATCATTGCCTTTTTGTGTCTGGCTTATTTCACTTAAAAATTATATCGTTAATGTTAATTCATGTTGTCTCAGTTATCAGAACATAATTCTTTTTTGAAATTTTTTTGTTTTTTTGAAGATACATAGATAACAAAAAAATATTACATTAAAAAATATAAGAGGTCCCCATATACCCCACCCCCCACTCCCCACCCCATCCACTCCTCCCACATCACCAATTTCTTTAATTATTTTAAAGACTACATAGTATTCCATTGTATGCACATACCACTTTGTATTTACTTCTCAGCTGAGGGATAGTTGAGTTGCTCCCAACCTTTGGCAATTGTGATTAATTTCACTATGGACTCATCAGTATGTAAAAATCTGCTCAATACTATATTTTCATAGCTTTTGGCTATATTCTTTGAAGTAGGTTGTCAGGTCATATGGGAATCCTATACTTAACTTTATGCTGAACCACCATATTTCCTTCTGCAGTGGCTGTACCTTTTTACATTCCCACCAGCAAGGAAAGGGTGTGCCTATTTCAGCACATTCTCTTCAACACTTCTAATTGTTCATTTGTTTTATAAGTAGCAATTCTAGGGGTTGCAAAATGGTATCTCATTTTGGTTTTGATTTGAATTACCTTACAGCTAATAATGTTGAATAGCTTTTCCTGTGTTTTTGTTTCTGTTTTTGTTTTTGTTTTTTTTTTGCCATTTGCTAATATCTGGAGAAATTTGCATTCAAGTCTTTGCCATTTAAAAAATCAGTTGTTTTTCTTTTTATTAATTAGGATTACTTTTATCTTATGGATATTATATCTTTATCAGAGATGTGCTTTCCAAATATTTGGGATGGAATCTCCTTTAAGCAACTCTTCCATTGCTCAGTGACAAAGACCTCCTCAAGATTAGAAATGAACTCCAGGTTCTTCTTTGTCTTAATGCTAAAGTTAAAGCTATGCCCATTGGATCATCTAAATCTTTTTGAAATAAAAATTGGACCTTTTTAATTGTTTGGCCATGGGCATCTGCTTTGGGTATACCAGCTCTGGACAAAGTAAGCCTTCTTTGATGTTTTCTTAAAGTCAATAGTGGAGGGGCTTGGAGTATTTAGTGAAAGTAGCCTATTGTCTCTCTGTTTTGTTTTGTTTTTCCATCGATGGATAAAAGTCCTTAGTGATGTGGAGTCCATGGCAATATCTGTCTGTTGTCCCATTTCCTGGGCAACTATTCTTAATTCAGACCCCTTGTTGAACACACATAGCAAGTGATCAGTTGCTGATTCTCCCTTCTGCCAAATAATGACCTTAAGAATAATTTAATTTTTACACTGGTAAAATTTCTGATTTGAATTACTGTATCCTTTCCATCCAAGGATTGTTTGACATTTTATGTCTTGCTGGAAAAAATATGTTGGTGAGGGGAATCCCTCTGACTTGCCTCATGTTCTGCTACCTCTCTCCAGGGTGTCCCAATTGATCTCAGAGTGGTTATGTACTCAGCCAAGGATGGGACCCTCTATAACCCATGGTGCCAGGAGACAAAAAAAAAAAATGACAGCAGAAAGGGAGCAGGAACATAAGGGTTATGAACCCCTGCATACATTTGGGCAGTGGGTTTCCATGTTATCCCAATCATTTGTATACCACCTCCCTATATATCTGGCAGGGGAAATATTCCCTAAATTAAAGATGGTATAATACATTTGGACAGCTCAGACAGGATTTAGCAGTGGAGGATGTCATTTCAATACAATGCTGTCCTTGGAATTTTGGGTGACTTGCCAGACAGACCATGGTAGAGAACAGAACTGGGAACATACTTTCTCAAATTTTAAGTAGGCTTCAATATTTTTATATAATAATGGAAAAAATTTTACATCAAATTTACAATGGTTTCACCCAGTCCCATACCCCTTTTCAGGAGAGTGATAGAGACCCAATCTCCATTCCCTTTTGCCCTAAGGCAAGTAGCTCAATAAAGTGACCTCCAGTGAGCAGGCCTACGCTTCTCTGTATATCCAGAGACCTTTAATTAATTAGGTGTGAAATCCTAGGCAACACCTTGCATCACAAAGAGTAAAGCAAAGTGGTGCTCAAAACACCAGCAAGCAGTGGAGGCTTCCCAAATGGTGCCAGCCACCTGTGAGAGCATGTTGAAAAGCCTAGAACACCCTAAAGTCACTCCTCCTCTCTGCCAACAATCAATGTCAAATCACCATTTTTGCTTTGCCAATTGCTTTGGATGTTATATGGAAGCTCCTAGGTTGATGAGGTGCAAACTCAGAGCACCAGCAGGCAGAGAACACATGAAAATATTTTTTTCTTTAAGATCAAAGACCCCAGAAACAAAAAGTGGAAATAAGGGAGCACAGCAGAGAAGCATGGGTCTTTAACCTATTCTCCCAAGAGGTTCCATGGAGCAGGGGACTGTATATGTGGATCTGAGCTCTTGACTTTATTGTGGCACAGAAGAGAGGGCCAAGACTTTCCCACAGAATTTGAAGTTTGTCAGGTTCAAACTATATGGTAATATGAAAAGCAAAAATGGAAGTGTCAGTTTGGGAAGCTGAGGGCAGCTTCTATCATTAAAGCCATATGGACATATATCCTTGCTTGTAAATTGCAGTAAATTATAGAAAATTATTTTAAGTTATAATTCAGAACTGCCAAGTGCACTTTCATAGAAGAACCTCCAAGGGCATTTTGGAGAGGAAGTAGCAAGGATAGTTTGGAGAAAGAACTGTAAAGGATGTTTGGAGAAATTCAGTGCAGCTTATCACCTAAATCTTGTAGATGTAAAGGCCTTGCTATTTGCAGTGAGGCCCAGGGCAAGACTAACTGGTGTGGTCATGTGAAAAACAGACATATGATGATGTCAGCAGGAGGATGAGGTATCAAATATAATTTCTTTCCTGTCATTACAAGGATGAATGCTTCTTAAATAAAGAAAAAAATAGGGAGCGGCGGACTTGGCCCAGTGGTTAGGGCGTCAGTCTACCACATGGGAGGTCTGCGGTTCAAACCCTGGGCCTCCTTGACCCACGTTGGAGCTGGCCCATGTGCAGTGCTGATGTGCACAAGGAGTGTCCTGCCACACAGCGGTGTCCCCCGCATAAGGGAACCCCACGTGCAAGGAGTGTGCCCTGTAAGGAGTCGCCCAGCATGAAAGAAAGTGCAGCCTGCCCAGGAATGGTGCCGCACACATGGAAAAATGACACAAGATGACGCAGCAAAAAAAACACAGATTCCCGTGCCACTGACAACCATAGAAGAGGACAAAGACGACACAGCAAATAGACACAGAGAACAGACAACCAGGGTGGAGGGGGGGGAGGGAGAGAAATAAATAAATAAATCTTAAAAAAAAAAGAAAAAATAATTCACAAATCAAGGCCAAACATAAATCGAGTTTTTCATAGTAACATTAAGGGGAATAAATGAATATTAATGGATATGTGGTGACTTTGTTGAACAAAGTTAATATTATAAATTCAATCTATATTCACATGGGTAGAGTTGCTTTATACTATTATTTGGGAAGGAAAAATATATTCCAAAACACATTTAGATGTAAATCCATAATTATAATAACACTCTTAAAGGAAATGATCCAAAATCCTAGAGGTTTACCATGTTTCCCAATTTTCCCATAGCATTTTCTTCCAACTTGCAGAAGGGTCTGACAGGCGGGACAAGTTTTTTATTTTCTTCTGGAAGTTCTGCTATCAGATAAAGTCCATGTGTACAGGCCCACATCAGGATCTTGACTGAATCCCACTGACCATTCTCTTGTGGATAAAGGAGGTACTAGGTCATATATTCTCTTGCTCTGGGCAGGATAATGCAGACTATACATTTACCTAAGAAGCACTGTCTGTTTACAAAATATGTTCCACTTGTCCTTTCTTTCAAACATCTACATGGGTAACAAAAAACTATTAAAGGGAAGATGGCCAAGCTGAAGTCACTGCCCATGAATCTGTGAAAATATATCTGTGTATGTTCACATTCTTTCTTTCACCCACTAATATGACCCCACTGACAGCAATTCCCATTAGGGTTTTTTTGCAACATCTATAAGGACGCACATAGACAGCCCTCCAATATCCATTATACAGTTATTAGCTTTGACGAGTGTCTCAGTGGTGGTGACCTCTGACCCCAAATCTCAGAGTATCATTTGTCCTCCCACTATCATATTGTCAGTGGTGGTAGAGATCACTATCAATTGTGAATGGTATCTAAAACTTTTAATATGTCAAAGGTTTTTTTATAAACCTAAGAATAACCCCTAATCTCCACTTTCCAACTGAACTCTCAACTTAGCATAATGTTTTCATTTCCCTGCACACAATAGGACCTTCGACCTTATTGGACAAATGTAGTTAAAAATCTTTGGAGGTTCTCTAATCCATGCTGAGGCACATAGAGAATGACAAAGGGAACAAAACCAGTGTCAGGGAGGTAAACTGGGACTTGAGGACTTGGAAATATCATTTTTTTTCTGGCTGTAATTCTCTGAAAGTCACAAGGCATGATATCCTTGTTTGGCCAGAGTTCAGGCTTTCCTGGTATGGAGAGGCAGTACACAAAAAACTTTTAACCATGAAGAGCAGACTCTTCTGTGCTAGGAAACAGCTTGATGATGGGGACTCAGTTGTCATCTTAGGTCTCTCTCAATCCCTGTGCACTTTAATCATGGATACGGGTATGTACTGGCAGCCCTGGGCACACATAGTCAAAAAGAGATTACATTGCTTTGCCATTGAATCCATTGCTGTAAGTGTGGACTATTTGACAATCCAAATATCTGCCTTTGTAGCTGCAGCCAAGTCTGCTGTGGCCACTGCTCATATTACTGCAGGATGATCCCTGCCTCTGCAGGGCAACTTTGGGGAGGACTATCCCAGAACATCTACAGTGTCTGCAGTTTTGTCCTGGCAGTAGCTGTGGTCAAGGAACTCTGAAGGTGTAAGATAATAGAACTTTTCCCTCAGGGCAGAACTCTCCATTACTAACATTAAGTAGATTACCTCTGTTTTGAACAGGTGAACTCAGTTCATTATTATCATCATAGAGTCATGACCAAGGTGATCCTGAAGGGCTCTAAATGCTGTTTTCCTTAAGATTCAACAACATCTTGGAGCATGTTTTCAACATCCAGGGTTTTACTTAGGGCTGTTCAGCTTATGGGCATAAACTGACCTTCACAGGTTCCAAAATTGGAGGACTTTGGACAATAACTGAGGATCTGGTCTAATAGCCATTCTCAAAACCTTCTTTTAGATCACCAATCTGACCCAGTGAACAAGCTCTACTGGGCAGTCTGGAGCTAAAAAGAATCAATTTCCTCTGAACTACAAAGTTTACATACAAAATCCACTAGAATTCTCCAAGAATCTCTTTAGACATCTGCTAGCTTTTCCTCAGAACCATTGGTATGGCTGGAGATATGTCCCAACAGAATCTCCCTAACACCCCTCAACAGTGTCCATTGGATTCCAGGAGTACCCCAATGGTGAAGTAGCACAGGGACCCTCAAACCCTTGCTAAGTATCCACTAACATCCCTCCAGACTGCCGCGTTTCCTCAACTAGACCTCCTGTAGATGCCTCACAGGATTATTAGGTGTTCTACTTTTCTAGATTAGAATTATGCTTAAATGTCTATCCTGATTCCACCCAAAAATCACCCTACACCCCCATTTTATCCCTTCCTTGTACAAATAGTCACCTCCAGCTCATCATAGATTTCACCCATGTAGGTGTCATCTTTTTTTTTTTCCATTTCCCTTTTCTTTTTCCTTTTTTTTATTTTTTTATTTTATTTTTTCCTTTTTTTAAATTGATTTTGTAAAAATATTACATTAAAAACACAATATGAGGTCCCATTCAACCCCACCACCCCCACACCACCACTCCCCCCCCAGCAACACTCACTCCCACATCATGATACATCCATTGCATTTGGTAAGTAAATCTCTGGGCATCTCTGCACCTCATGGTCAATGGTCCACATCATGGCCCATACTCTCCCACATTCCATCCAGTGGGCCCTGGGAGGATTTACAATGTCCGGTGATTGCCCCTGAAGCACCATCCAGGACAACTCTAAGTCCCAAAGGCACCTCCACATCTCATCTCTTCCTGCCATTCCCCATACCCATATCAGCCACCATGTCCACTTTTCCCACTCCACTCCAATGCCACCTTTTCTCTGTAGACCTTGGATTGGTTATGTCCGTGGCATCTCTATGTCAAGAAGAGGCTCAGATTCCACATGGATACTGGATGCAATCCTCCTGCTTTCAGTTGTAGGCACTCTAGGCTCCATGGTGTGGTGGTTGTCCTTCAACTCCATCTTAGCTGAGTGAGGTGAGTCCAATAAATCAGATTGTAGGAGCTGAAGTCTTGTTGAGGCTCAGGGCCTGGCTATCATATTGTCAGTCCAGAGATGCAAATCCCCTAAATATATCTTAAACCCCAACACCAACTACAATTCCAGTAAAGTAGCATGAAAGTCTAATGAAAAGAGATTCCATCTGAATCCAGTTTCATCATGCAGAAACACTAGCTCCAAAGAAGGGCCATCTGACATGGCAGTGAACCCCATCTGCCATGACCATATAGCCCGTGGGTCTCTTTAGCCCTCAAAGGAACCAATACCTGGAGTTGTATCTACTTCATCTGTCTCTTAGATTCTGCTCAGTTGTGCATCTTTCCTCTACCCCCAATTTTCCTTTAAGCCTATCATCCTGTCTCTAGCTCTCTGAGGCAGCTTGGTTTACTTATTTCACATCATTGAGGTCATGTAGTATTTGTCCTTCAATGCCTGGGTTGCTTCACTCAACATAAGGTTCTCAAGATTCATCCATGTTATCACATGTGTTTGTAGTGTATTCATTCTTAAAGCTGAGTAGTATTCCATTGTATGTGTATACCACATTTTATTTATCCATTCATCTGTTGATGGGCATTTGGGTTGATTCCAACTTTTGGCAATAATGAACAATGCTGCTATGAACATTGGTGTGCATATATTGGTTTGTGTCCTTGTTTTCAGTTCTATTAGGCACATACCCAGCAGTGGAATTACTGGGTCATATGGCAAATATATGGCAAGTTTTTTGAGAAACGTCAAATTGTCCTCCAGAATGGCTGGAACCTTCTGCATTCCCACTAGCAGTGGATGAGTGTTCCCATTCCTCCACATCCTCTCCAGCATTTGTGGTCTTCTGTTTTTTTTCATAGCTGCCAATCTTATGGGAGTAAGACGGTATCTCATTGTAGTTTTGACTTGCATTTCCCTGATAGCTAGAGATTTGGAGCATTTTTTCATGTGCTTTTTAGTCATTTGTATTTCTTCTTTGGAGAAATGTCTGTTTAATTCATTTTCCCATTTTTTAAATGGGTTGTTTGTCTTTTTATTTTCAGGATAGAGGAGTTCTTTATATAGGCAGGTTATAAGTCTCTTCTAAGATATATGGTTACCAAATATTTTCTCCCATTGTTTAGGCTCTCTTTTCACTTTCTTGACAAACTCCTTTGAGGTGCAGAAGGCTTTAATTTTGAGGAAGTCCCATTTATCTATTTGTTCTTTTGCTGTGCGTGCTTTTGGTGTGAAGCTCATGGAGCCATTTCCTATTACAAGGTCTTGTATATGCTTCCCTACACTGCTTTCCAAAGTCTTTATGGTCTTGACTCTTAGATTTAGGTCTTTGATCCATTTTGAGTTGATTTTTGTATAAGGTGTGCGATGATAATCTTCTGTCATTCTTTGCATATGGATATCGAGTTCTCCAGGCACCATTTTTTGCATAGGTCATTCTCTCCCAGTTGAAAGGGTTTGATGGCTTTATCGAATATTATATGACTATTTATATGAGGACCTATATCAGAACTCTCAATTCAGTTCAACTGGACTATCTGTCTGTCCTTGTGCCAATACAATGTGTTTTCACTACTGTAGCTTTGTAGTATGTTTTGAAGTCAGGTAGTGTGATTCCTCCAATTTCGTTTTTTCTTTTTCAATATGTCTTTGGCTATTCGGGGCCTCTTTCCTTTCCAAATAAATTTCATAGTTGTTTTTCTAGTTTCTTAAAGAATGCTGTGTTGATTTTTATTTGGTTTGCATCAAATGTGTAGATCAGTTTTGATAGGATAAACATCTTATTAATACTTAGTTTTTCTATCCATGAACAGGGAATATTCTTCCATTTATTTAGGTCTTCTTTGATATCCTTGAACAGTGTTGTGTAGTTTTCTGTGTATAAGTATTTTACATATTATATAAGTATAATATAAAATAAGTATTTTACATATTTAGTTAAATTTAATACTAGGCATTTGATTTTTTAATTTACTATTATAAATGGTATTTGTTTCTTGATTTCCTCCTGAGCTGGCCCATTATTGGTGTACAGAAATACTATTGATTTTTGCGCACTGATCTTTTAACCTGCGACTTTACTAAACTCATTTATGAGTTCTAGAAGCTTTGTTGTAGACCTCTCAGGGTTTTTCATGTATAGGATCATGTCATCTGTAAATAATGAAATTTTGACATTTTCCTTTCTAATTTGAATGCCTTTTATACCTGGTTCTTGCCTCAGTGCTCGAACAAATACTTCTAAGACAATGTTAAATAGAAGAGGTTATATTGGGTATCCTTGTCTTTTCCTGATCTTAGAGGGAAGAATTTCAGTATTTCAACATTGTAAATGATGTTGGCTGTGGGTTTTTCATGTATACTCTTTATCATGTTCAGAAAATTTCCTTGTATTCCAATCTTTTACAGTGTTTTTATCAAGAAAGTGTGACGTATTTTGTCAAATACTTTTTCTGCATCTATAGATATAATCATGTGATTTTTTTTTCCTTCAGTCTGTTTATATGCTGTATTACATTGATTGATTTTCTTATGTTGAACCATCCTTGCATACCTGGAAAGAATCCCACTTGGTTATGGTGTATAATTCGTTTAATGTGTTGTTGTATACGGTTAGCAAGTATTTCGTTGAGAATTTTTGTGTCTAGGTTCATTAGACAAATTGGTCCTTAATATTTCTTTCTTGTGCTCTTTGTTTGGCTTTCGTACTAGGATAAGGTTGGCATCATAGAATGAGTTAAGTAATGTTCCTTCTGTTTCGATTTTTTGGGAGACTTTCAGCAAGATTGGTGTTAGTTCTTTCTGGAATGTTTTGTAGAATTCACCTATGAAGGCATTTGGACCAGGGCTCTTCTTAGTTGGGAGGTTTTAATAACTGATTCTATCTCTTGTGATTGGTTTGTTGAGATCATCAATTTCTTCTTTCGTCAATATTGTCTGCTTATGTGTTTCTAGGAATTTGTACATTTCCTCTGAATTGTCATTTTTGTTGGAATATAGTTTTTCAAAGTATCCTCTTACGATAGTCTTTATTTCTGTGGGGTTAGTGGTGATATTTCCTTTCTCATTTCTTATTTTGTGTATTTGCATCTTCTCTCTTTTTTTCTTTGTTAGTCTAGTAAGGGTTTGTCAATTTTATTGATCTTCTCAAAGAACCATCTCTTGGTTTTGTTTATCTTTTCAAGTGATTTCTTATTTTCTATTTCATTTAGTTCTGCTCTTATCTTTGTTATATCTTTCTGTTTTCTTCCTGTTGGGTTACTTTGTTGTTGTTTTTTACTAATTCCTCCAAATGTGCAGTTAGTTCTTCAATTTTTTCTCTTTCTTCCTTCTGATGAATTTATGGCTATAAATTTCCCTCTCACTGCTGCTTTTGCAGCAATCCATAAGTTTCGGTATGTTGTGTTATCATTTTCATTAGTTTCAAGGTCGTTATTACTTTCTTTTGAGATTTCCTCTTTGACCCACTATTTTTCTAAGAGTGTGCTGTTTAATTTCCATATCTTGGTGTGAAATCTGGCCCTCTGGCCCTTGTAGAGTTCCAGTTTCACTCCATGTGGGAGCCTTTCTTTGTGGCCTAGCATATGGTCTATCTTGGAGAATGATCCATGTGCACTTGAGAAAAATGTATATCTTGCTGTATTTGGGCGTAATGATCTGTAATGTCTATTAGATCCAACTCCTCTATTATACTGTTCAAAGTTTTTGTGTTTTTATTGATTCTCTTTTGAGATGTTCTGTCAAAAGTTGACAGTGGTGTATTAAACTCTCCCATTACAATTGTAGATGCATCTATTCTTTCACTTAGTTTTTCCAGCATTTGCCTCACATATTTGTAGGCGCCCTTGTTAGGAGCATATATATTTATGATTGTTCATTCTTCTTTTAAAGATTATCCCTTTCACTAATATGTAGTATCCTTCTTTGTCTCTCACAATAGTTTCGCATTTAAAGTCTATTTTGTCTGATATTAATATAGCTACTCCTGCCTTTTTTTGGTTATTGTTTGCTTGTAAGATTGTTTTCCAGCCATTCACTTCCAACCTCCATGAATCCCTGGGTCTATGATGTGTTTCTTGTAGACAGCATATAGATGGGTCATATTTCCTTATCCAATGTCCCATTCTGAATCTTTTAAAGGTGAGTTTAATCCATTGTCATTCAGTGTTATTACTGTCAAGGAATTATTGATGCTAGCCATATTTTGTTTGGACTTGTGTTTGTCATATTCTGTTTGTTTTTTCCTTCTCTTTTTGTCTTTTTAGTTGCTCTTACACTCTCCTCCAACTCTGCCTCTCCTGTTTTTTTTTTTTCTTCCTGCAGAACTCCCTTTAGTATATCCTGAAGGGCAGGGTTCTTGTTGCCATACTCTTTTAATTTCTGTTTATCTGTGAATATTTTGAAATTTCCATCATTTTTAAATGCTAACTTAGTTTGGTAGATTATTATTGGCTGGAAATTTTTTTCTTTTAGTACCTTGACTATATCATTCCACTGTCTTCTTGCCTCCATGATTTCAGATGAGAAATCAGCACTTAATCTTATGGAGCCTCCCTTGTATGTGATGGTTTTCTTTTCTCTTGCTGTTTTTAGAATTTTCTCTTTGTCATGAGCATTGGATAATTTGACAAGTATATGTCTTAGGGTGGGCCTGTTGGGATTTATGATGTTTGGGGTGCAATGTGCTTCCTAGACATGTACATCCATCTCTCTCAGTAGATTTGGGAAGTTTTCAGCCATTATTTCCTCCAACACCCCTTCTGTCACCTTTCCCTTCTCTTCTCCTTCTGGGATGCCTTTAATAGTATGTTTGTGCATTTTGCATTGTCATTCAGGTCCCTAAGTCCTAGCTGGATTTTTTTCTATCTTTTTATCAATTAGTTATGCCATCTGTTTTATTTCAGATGTACTGTCTTCCATGTCACTAATTCTCTCCTCTGCCTCTTCTAATCTGCTGCTATTTGCTGAGTGTATTTTTGATTTCTTGAACTGTGGTGTTCATCCCCATCATATATGTTATATTTCTGCATATGTCTGCAATTTCCTCTCCAAGTGTTTTCTTCATATTGTTAATCCCTTCCTTTACTTCATTAAGTTTGTCTCTAATATATGTTTTGAGATCTTTAATTACTTTTCCAATGTTCTGCTCCCTTTAATGGTTTTTAGGTTGTTCATTGGATTCAGCCATGATTTCCTGATTATTGGTTTGGTTTGTAGTTTTTGTTGCTGTCTGGTCATCATTTTATCTTGATGGGTTTAATCAGTTCCTTAGCTTCTTTGTCTAGTCTTAGGGATTAATTAGTTATTGTTTGTGCATAAGCATTATGTCTTCTTTTTGTCACTTTGTTCTTCTTACTCTATTTTCTTGTTGCTGGCTAATTTCACTTTGACAGAAAATATTAGGGCCAGGGAACCAAAATGAGTGAGAAAAGCAAATGTGTAAAGTAGTATTGGTAATATATGTTAACAGACCAACAATGTGACATCTGGGAGAATGGATATTAGACTCATGTAAATTGTTTAGAGTTATAGCAGTAAGTAGAGTACTTATAACGAGACAGTCAACTGAATATAGGAGGGAAATAGTATGGATTATAAAACCAGTGTTTTCAGGAGAGAGGGAAAGAGAAAAGAAAGACAATGATATCAAGAGTGAATAAAAGAGAGAAAACAGAACAAAGGTATTATAAATAAAAAGTCAGACAATTTGGGGACCAAAGAAAGGGAGGTGGAATGTAAGAGGAACAGTAGATGATGGAGGATAGAAAGATGTGGGGGAAAGGGGATAGTCTAGGTGGCCAAAATCAATACACACAGAAAAGTGGAAATGGAGGATGAGGAGACACAGCAAGTGTGAAGCTCTCCCTACATCACCTATTATATAAAGAAAATAAAATAAATAATAAGAAAAAGAGAGAAAAGAAAAAAGAGAAGAGAAAAAGGGTGTGGGCAAAGAAAAGGGGGAGAAACAAGCAAGAAAAGAAAAAGAAAAAAAACTAAATAAATGAAAAAGGACCTTGGGGGAAAAAATGGGAGAAAAGACCAAGAGACAATGCAATATTAGCAACCAAGACAAAAAAATAAAAAATAAAGAACCAAAGTTTTAAGCTGGGAATCCTCTTTGCAGTTTAATAATACACTTAGGGATCTGACTTTCCCCCTTTCTCCTTTCCTCACTTCTCTCTCCCAAGGCAGCAGGAAAGCTGCCTGAGAGGTCCAGTAGGAGATTCAAGTAGGTCCTTGTTGAACCAACTCAACACAGAGGACTATGGCTCTTTATTTCCAGTGTGAGATCACCTAAACCTCACCAGAAACCCCAAATATGCTACTGGAAGCTTGGATAGCACCTCCTACAGTCCCTCCCCCTTAGGTGTGCTAGGAGAGGTCTAATTGATTTTCTGACTCCACCTTCTCCCAGACCAAGTTTTCTATCCCAGGACTTTTAGGTAAATTGGGCTTTCTCAGTAGACTCACTTCTCCTTTCTTCCTAGACTCTCCCCAAGACAGCTGGTTCACTCCTCCAAGTTCAAGGAGAGAGAGAAAGAAAAAAAAAACAACAACAACAAACGCCGAGGCCTATGGTAATCAAGGACACTCAAGGTGTGTGAGTCTCTGGGATGTGGTCCACCAGGGTTTAGGGGACACAGACCTGGGAACCATGCATCTGGTTAACAGGGGGCCTTGGAGCACCACAGAACAACACAGCCTTCAGGGATCCCTGCAGCTCCTCCATCACTGTCTCACCAAATCGACTTCCAGACACCTCCCACCCTGCCAGCCCCCAAAACAGCCCGCTAAGGGCTTGGGAACTCCCCAGCACAGCAAAGCCTTCAGGATTCCCTGCCACCAGGCCACCAGCTCCAGGGAGAAGGGTCCCGCCCACAACTCCAACCTCCATGAAAGAGACCCATAATTCTACCTCTTGCAAGAATCTCCTCTGTCACCATCCCACTAAATCGATGTCCAGACACCTCCTGCCCTACAAGCACCTGAAACAGCCCAGTCCAACAGGACTCCAAACCTACTCAGCTGCTTCTTTGCAGGAGAGGTTATGAGGTGCACTCACTCCAGACGCCATCTTGCCCTGCCTCCCTCTCTGACTTTAAAATATATTTTAAAGTTATAGTGGCCAAAACAGAATGATAATGACATAAAGATCAATAGTGTGTTGAGTCCCCACCCACCAGGGACTCACAGATAAAAGGCATGGCAAAGGCCAGAGTTGGAGGGTTTTTTAATGTTGAGGTTTTGATGTTGGGGTTTGATGTTGAAGTCTTATGCCAGAGCCCCAGGAAGTAAGAACACAGAGGAAAATGGTACAGCTCCTGGGGAGAAAGGAACCCTGTGCCCAGAGAGAAGCAAGATCCAGGAAAAGAGGAACCCAGAAAGACTGATCCTTTACAGACCTCAATGACCATCTTATTCCAACAAACCTTAATTATAATTTAATCATGCCTGGTAATAGACCAGATTAAAAACAATACAATATATATTTTTGGAATTCATAACTATATCAAACTGCTATACAGCCTATACAAAAATTATCTCAAAATGTTTCAAGGACTTAAATATAATAGCCAGAAACATAAAACTCCTAGAAGAATGTCTGAAACCTCTTCAAGATCTTGTATTGAGAGATGTTTTCTAGAACTTTACACCCAAAGCAAGAGGAATGAAAGAAAAAACATAGATAAATGAGACCTTCTCAAAATTAAATTATTTTATATTTCAAAGGACTTTGTCACAAAAGTAAAAAGTTAGTCTACTCAAAGGAAGAAAATATTTGGGAACTACATATCCAATAAGGATTTAATATACAGAATACATAAGGAAATCCTACAACTAAACAATAAATAGGCAAACATCCATATTAAGAATGGGAAAAAATATTTGAATACATTTTTCCAAAGAGGAAATACAAATAGCCAAAAAGCATGTGAAAAAGTGTTCAACATCCTTATTATTTGAAAAATACTTATCAAAACTGCAATGAGATTTCATTTCACATATATTAGAATGGCCACTATGAAAAATAAATGGAAAACTACCAGTTTTGGAGAAAATGTGATGAAATAAGTATGCTTATTTGTTGTTGATGGGATAGTAGAATGGTGCAGCTGCTGTGGAAGACTGGTGATTCCTCAGGAAATTTAATATAGATATGCCATATGTACTGACATTCTGACTCTGAAGTAAATACTCAGAAATTCTAAAATTAGGGTATGAAAAGATAATTGCACATCAATGTTCATAGCACCATTATTCACAATTTCCAAAATATAGAAATCAAATTTGTATCCATCAACAGATGAATGGCTACACAGTATGTGGCATATATATGTGTGTACATATATATATATATGTATATTACTCAGCTGTGAAAAGAAATGAAGTCATGATACACAAGACAACTTGGACGATCTTTGATGATATTAGGTTCAGTCAAACAAGCCAGACACAGAAGGACAATTATTGCATCATCTCAATAATATTAACCAATATAATGAGCAATGTCCTAATGAGCATATATCATTTTCATTTGATAAATGTTTTTTGTTTGTTTTTCTTTTTTCTTTTTAACAATACATAGATGACATAAATATTATATTTAAAAATATAACAGGTTCCTATATACCCCACTCCCAACCCCCACTCCTCCCACATGAACAACCTCTTTTGTCACTGTGGCAAATTTATTGCATTTGGTGAATACATTTTACAGCAGTGCTGCACCGCACGGATTATAGCTTACATTGTAGTTTACACTCTCCCTCAGTCCATTCAGTAGGCTATGGCAGGATATATAATGTCCAACATATGTCCCTGCAATATCATTTAGGACCATCTGAAGTCCTGAAAATGCCCCCATGTCAAATTTCTTTTTCCCTCTCTCTGCCTTCAGCAACTACCATGGTCACTGTCTCCATATCAATGATACAGCTTCTTCCGTTGCTGGAGTCACAGTAGTTGTATTGTAGAATAACAGGAAGTCCACTCTAATCCATATTTTGTCCCTTCATCCTATGGACCCTGGGATGATGAGGTCCACTCCACCTCTAAATTGAGAGGAAGCTTAGATCCCACAAGGCTGATGGATGCGATTCTCCTGAGTTGTAGGCAAACTCAGTTTACTGGTGTGGTGGTTGACCAAATTTGCCTCCCTGTTAGCTGACCTGGGTAAGTCCAATGAACTGGTAAGTAGGTGTTGCCACTCTGCTAAGGCTCAGGGCCCAGCTGGCATATGGCCAGTCCAGAGATCCAAGTCTCCTGAGTATACACCAACCCCAGTGCCAACCACAGATTCAGCAAAAGAAAATGGCAGAGGAGACGTGTAGAAAGGTGTCTGTCTCTATAAAATATCCAGTATTATGTATGTGTGTGTATATATATATATATATATATATATATATATATATATATATATATATATATTACATAAAAGATAATATAGTATGCATTGCTGTGTCCTGGTTTGTCGTAGTCAATATCATTTTTGTGTAATTGATAAAAATTTTTCTTCACAAAAATGTTTTGGAATATGTTTGAGATAGTTTTAAACAAAATACTAAACTAAAATGTTAAAAAGAATGGTCTCTTATGGAGAAGGCCTTGCCTTATTAATCAAATATATCAACAGCTGCCTATGCACTTGAGAGAATTCTAGATTACTTTTTACTGCCATCATGGAAGTGTATATTTAGTGGTTTTGGTTACATAAATCTACTGTTCAAAATTATCTTTGCACTCACTGCTATACTAGTATCTGTAAAGTAATAGGTGCATTAGAAATGAGTGACAACAGGATAAATTTAAAAAATAGCTTGAGACCACTGTTTAAGTTGACAATCTTGAAGATTTGATTCCCTCATTAAAAAGCTGATGTTTAAAAACTCTTGCTTTCAGCACAGAAAGTCGTTTGGAGACTTTTGGTCTCTCCTTGAGCTCTGGGTGAAAAGATGAATGATATTCTATATCTGAGCTTCCTATATGAGGAAAAGGAATCCAAAGATACAAAGTAGAGTGAGACGTAGCAATAAATGGTATCATTTCCAGATGGAAGGGTTTTACTTTTCTGATCCCCCATGCCTGAGCCAGCATTTTAATAGCTAAATAATATATTAAACTTTTATTTTTCAGAGTTAAATAACAAGAAGTCTGTGATTTCATTATAAATATCTATCAAGAGTGAAATCCAACATGGCAGAATAGTGACCATCATATTCCACTCATTCTACAGGAGCAGTGGGAAGACAGGTAGGTTTGCTACTTATGATGGAAGTGGCAGGGCTGTGGAGTGATCAAAGTAGGTGGTAGAAATGGAGAGCCAAGCCAGGCATAGGGTAGTGGCAGGGCTGCAAAGTGTTTGGTGTTGGCAGCCAGTGAGTGAGTGTCCAGCCAGGTAGAGGGGAAGCAGCAGGGCTGTGGGGAGATTGGTGCAAGTGATCAAATTAAGAGGGGCCTAACTGAACACGGGTATGCATCAGGACTCTGGAGTGATTGGCTGGTGGGGATAGTGACAGGGGGCACACCTGGGAGTGTTGAGAGAGTGGGACAATTAGTGTAGGTGGTTTGTGGAAGGGCAAGCTGGATACCAGTAGTCTGAGGGGAAGACCTTGTGTTTTATTTATTTTTTTACATTTTTTTAAATTCTCCTCTCCTTGGTATCTGGGAGTAGTGCTGCCAATGGATGGTAGGCCAATAAAATGGAACTAAGTCAGAGTGGCCTGAATAAGAGGTCATGAATTTTGGCCTCAGTGGGAGGCTCATTTTTTTCTTTTTCTCTTCTCTACTTCCTATTTTTTCCTATTCTTTTTCCTATTTTTTACTTTTCCTCTATTTTTCTTTTCTTTTTTCATTTGTTTCATTCTTTTTCTGCTTTGTCTTTTTTTCATTTTTGTTTTTTTAATTTAACATGGGCAATTCCATAAATATAGAAAAGTTAAACATGTATCAAAGTAGACCCTAAACAAGAAGTCAAACAGTAATATAAGCCTAGATGAGAGAAAGAAATTGATCAATAGAGCAAACGCAATAAGATAAACAGAGTGCTAGATATCAGCAAAAAAAATCACAAGCCATTCTAAGATAAAGAATGATATGGCACAGTCAAAGGATCAGAGTATAGACTAAAAAAGAATGTGAAATTTGGAACAATTAATCCGTATGTCCACACAAATCTCCTAAATAACTCAAGGAGATGGAGGAAGAGATAAAGGATATTAAGAAGACACTGGGAACCAGCAAGATAGTAGTGGAGGAAGGAGCTGCTAGAGTCAGCTTCTGCTACAGAGCACCTAGCAAACACCCAGAACTCTCTGGAGCTAACCGAAGCACCTGTTTGGGGGTTCCAGGAGACCAGAACAGCATCTTGCAACAACCTTAAAGAAGTGGAAGGAGGAGACTGCCCATATGCAGAAAAGACTTGTAAGTAGAGCACTTGAGAGAATTCTAGATTATTGGTTACTGCCAGTGGGAGCTGCCTTGGGAGCTGTTCCATGATTGGAATTGAAAGCTCCACTTCCCCAAAACAGGGGAGGAAGAGATGGCTGGGTGCCAATTTCAGTTACTAATGAGTAAATCCAGCAGGCTACAGTATAATCCTGAGAACAGCTAAAGTTTGAACCTGTCCAATTCAGAAAGAGGTTGGGGAGCTGCCATCTTAACTATGCACCTGGCACGAGGGGAAGCTGGGTGGACTGAAAATCCCAGTGCTGGTGGGGACCGGCTTCTTTCCATCCAGATCACATTGTAGATATAGCCTAGGCCCCAGTGCCACCTCCAGCAGGGAGGAAGCTATGGGGACCTGTGCCAGCCTCTCTGGGAAATTAATGGCCAAGATGTGGAAGCTGGTGAATATCCTACTCTGTCTGCACGAGCTACCCCAGGAGCTGTTCTGTGGCTGGAACTGGAAGCTCCATTTCCCAGAAACAGGGCAGGAGGATATGATTGGGTGCTGATTTTGGCTACTGAGTGGTAGACTTGGCACGCTAAGATATAACCCTGGGAACAGCTGGGGTGTGAACCAGCCCAAGTCAGAAAGAGGCCAGTAGCTGTCATTTTGACTCCACCCTCAGCCTGAGGGGAAGCCAATCTGACTGAAACTCTCAGTGTCAGCAGGAACCAGTTTGTTTCATGCAGATCACCCTGCAGCCCTAGCCTAGGGTTCAGCACCACCTCTGGCAGAGAGGGGGCTAAGGAGCCTTGCACTAGCCTGTACAGGTACCTGAAGATAATGTTGGCTGGCATAGACTTAAAATCTGAAGTCTACCAGAGAAACTGCAGTCATCTTAGACTGCTCTGCATAGACTATTGCCCACACCTGGAGCTCCACCCCAGTCCCAGGCAGGATAGGAAGGGGAAGGAAGTTTCATCAGTCTCTCTTGGTAGCTAGAGTCTAGGCCTGCACTTGGATTGTTCCACACAGCTGTGACTCTGTTCCTGTCCCAATCAAAGGAGAAAGTAGGAAGAAGCTTCATTGGTCCCTGGCACAATGAGGGCAGCTGAAGCCTCCACAGCTTACAGCACCAACTACATGCTTGGCTCCTACTGAACAACCAGCAAGAGAGAAAGGATAGGAAGCCCTAAACGAAAGAGAAAACTGCATCCAGAAAAAATACTCTAGTAAGTCAGATGCGAAGACACCAACAAAAAATTACAATCCACACGAAGAAACAGGAAGCTATGGCCCAGTTAAAGGAACAAGATAAGTCTCCAGATGACATAAAGGAGTTGAGACAACTAATCATAAATGTTCAAACAAATCTCCTTAATAAATTCAAGGAGATGGCTAAAGAGATTAAGGATACTAAAAAGACATTGGATGAGCACAAAGAAGAATTCAAAAGCATATATAGAAAAATAGCAGATCTTATGGAAATGAAAGATGCAATAAATGAAATTTTTAAAAAATATCAGAATCATGTAATAGGAGATTTGAGGAGGCAAAAGAAAGGATTGGTGAGCTTGAAGAAATGGCCTCTGAAAGTGAACATAAAAAGAACAGATGAAGAAAAGAATGGAAAAAATTGAACAAGGTCTCAGGGAACTAAATGACAGCAGAAAGCATGCAAACATATATATCATGGGTGTCCCAGAAGGAGAAGAGAAAAGGGGCTGAAGGAATATTTGAGGAACTAATGGTAGAAAATTTCCCAACTCTATTGAAGGATGTAGATATCCCTGTCCAAGAAGCACAAAGTACTCCCATTTGAAAAAATCCAAATAGACCAACTCCAAGACACATACTCATCAGAATGTCAAATGCCAAAGACAAAGAGAGAATTCTGAGAGCAGCAAGAGAAAAGCAATGCATAATATATAAGGGATATACGATGAGATTAAGTGCTGATTTCTCACCACAAACCATGGAGGCAAGAAGACAGTGGTCTGATATATTTAAGACAGTATAAGAGAAAAACTTCCAGCCAAGAATCGTATATTCAGCAAGATTGTCTTTCAAAAATAAGGCAAGATTAGAATTTTCACAGATAAATAGAAACTGAGAGAATTTCTAAGCAAGAAACCAGATTTTCAGGAAATACTAAAGGGTGTCCTAGAGCCTGAAAAGAAAAGACAGGAGAGAAGGGCCTGGAAGATAGTCTAGAAATGAAGATTACATCAATAAAAGTAACTAAACATGTCTAAAGAGTGGTGAAAATAAAATATGACAGATAAAACTCAAATAGGAATAAACTTAACCAATGATGTAAAGCACTTGTATTCAGAAAACTGCAACTTAATGTTAAAACAAATAAAAAAGGCCTAAATAACTGAAAGAACATTCCATGGTCATGGATTGGAAGACTAAATATCAACAAGATGTCCATTCTACTCAAATTGATAAATAGATCTAATGCAATTCTGATAAAAATCCCACCACCATTAAAGAAAAAATTGAAAACATGATGATTAAATTTATTTGGAAGCATAAGGAGACCTGAATAGCCAGAAACATAATAAAAAGGAAAAGTGAATCTTCATCTCCAAACTTTATATCATAAAACCTATCTATAGGGATATAAACATCATGGTAATGGCCTAAAGACAGACACAATAGATCAATGGATCCAAATTTATAGTTCAGAAACAGACACTCATAGGTATGATCAAAATATTTTTGACTAGCCTGTCAAACTCACACAGCTCGGGCAGAAAAATCTGTTCAACAAATGGTGCTGAAATAATTGGATATTCATAGCTGAAAGAAGGAAAGTGGACCCTTATATCTTATGTAAAAATTAAATAAAAATAGATAAAAAATTAAAAATAAAAGCAAGAACCATAAAGCTTCTAGAAGAAATTGTAGGAAAATATCTTCAAGACCTGGTGGTAAGTGGTGGATTCTTAAAGGAGAAAAGAGGAAGACTGAGTGGACTACTAATGTTTAATGTATGTAGAAGTTTTAATTAGCTTTATTGTAAAAGTGTGTAAATGTATAGAGTGGATGGTAAAACACAGTGGGTAACAGCTAGTTTATAAATGGGGATGTGACTGAAACTAGTACTCTAGGTATGTAAATGCCAATTGACAGAATGCTAGAGAATAATCTACGAACTGGGTAGCACAGTAAACCAAAGGTGGATGAGAATTGTAGTTGATGGTACAGATGTAAGAGTGTCCTTTGTTAGCTAGAACAAATGTATATCACTACTGCAGGGTGTTGGGAATGTGGAGAAACACAGGAAAAATACAGCTGGAGTGACCTATGGCCTGTAATTCGTAGTAATAATATAATATTCTTGCAACTATGCAAAAGATGTACTGTGTTGGTACTGAGGCAGTATGTAAAATGAGTCAAATGTACACTTTGGACATGGTAAAAGTCAGATGATATTATTTTATCGGTAGCAAATGATACACCACATTGTGGTGTGCTGATGGAGGGGTGTTGTTTGGAAATTCTGCACATGTGCATGATTGTTCTATAAGTTTACAACTTCTGTCATAAAAAATATATTTAGAAAATAATAATAGGGTGGGTTGGGGGAAAGACACTCCAAATGTAAGATAAGGACTATGATTACTAATAAGATTTTGACAATATTCTTTCTTAATTTGTAATAAATGTCTCATGACAATGCAAGGTGTTGGTGGAGGGTAGATGTATTGGACCCCTGTATGATGTATAGTTCGCCACATTTACTATACACTTAATTGCTTATGTATGTTCATATAAAATGATATAAAGATAATAATAATAGGATTGGTAGGGAAAAATACTTTGTTTACTAGTAATATTTTGACAATGCTCTTTAATCATTAGTTAAAAAGGTTTAACAACAATGCAAGTTATTGGTGGTTGGATGAGTTATAAGAGTCTTGTATGATGTTATATGCTTGTTTTGTAAGTTCACAACTATTATTATACACTTATTGTTTATGTATGCTTATGAAAGAGTGATAAAGTTCAATGAATTAAAAATGGATACTATTTACCATTAAAATAAAAAAGAAGACACTGTGACATGCAAAGTTTAAATTATAATGGAAACTATTGACTAGGTTAGTAGCAATGCTTTAATGCATTCATCAATTGTTCTAAATGTACCACACTATGGAAGAAGTTGATGGGGAAAAGTGTGAGAGGAGGAGGGGTTGGAGTATAAGGGACTCCTCCCATATTTTGATATAACATTTATGAAATCTAAAGCTACTTTAAAAATGAAGTATAAAGAATAAAACTTTTAAAAAAAGAAGACACTGGATGAGCATTCAGAAGAAATTATAAATATACATAAAAATGAAAGCTTTTATTGTAATTTAAGATAGAATAGAAGAATTAAAAATACACTAGAATCCCAGTACAGCAAATTTGAACAGAGGGAGGAAAGAATTATCAAATTAGAAAATAAGACCTCTGAAATATCACAGGTAGAAAAATGGAGAAGAAAATGGGAAAAAAAATGAGCAGGATCTTAGGGAATTGATTCATAGTACAAAACATGCAAAGAAATGCATTATTGGTGTCTTAGAAGAAGGAAAGGGAAAGGAGCATAAGGAGTGATTGAGGAATTAATGGTCCCAAATTTTCCACTTGTTATGAGGAACATTGATGTACATATCCAGAAAGTGCACTATATTCCATATAGAATATATCCTAACAAATCTACTTTGATACATATACTAATCATATTTTCAAATGTCAAAGGAAAAGAGAGCATCCTGAAAGAAGCAAGAGAAAAGAGATCCATTATGTCTAAGTGTGGCTAAAAAAGATGAGGTGTCGATTTTTCATCTCAAGCCATGGAAACAAGAAGGTGGTTGTATGGCACAGTTAAGGTGCTGATAGAGTAAAGACGTCAGCTAAGAATTTTGTATTTAAAAAAAAAATGTGTCCTTCAAAAATGCACCAAATATAAAATATGGACTATATTTATTAGTAAATTTTTGATGATTTTCGTGTGTAGTTTGTAGTAAATGTTTCAAAACAATGCAATTGTAATAAATGGTAGAGGGGCGATGTATGGGACCACTATGTCATGTCATGCATGTTTATTTTGTAAGTCCACAACTTTTGCTATTCACTTATTTTTTATGTATGCTCATATATGAATGATATACTTCAATAAAAATATACTAAAAATTTAAAAAATGGAGAGAGACAGTAGATGTAGCTCAAGTGTTTGAGTGCCTGTTTCCCATGCACAAGGTTTTGAGTTCAATCTCTGGTGCCTTCTAAAAATTAAAAAGAAGAAGAAAAAGAATTTAAAATTTTCACAGATAAAGAGAAATCAAGAGAATTTGTCAACAAGATTCTTCTCCTTCAAGGAACACTAAAGGAAATTTTGCCAGTTCAAAGAGAAAAGAGAGGTTTGGAGAAGAGTGTAGAAAGAAGGACTATTAGTAAGGGTAACTAAAAGGGTTTAAAAAATTCAAATATATAGCATTATATGTACAAGCCTAAAGATAAAATGGTTGAAGTAAGTATTCCCTTGTTATTATATAATTGAATGTCAAGGGATTAAATCCCCCATTTAAGAGACAAAACTTGGCAGAATGGAGGAAAAAATAGAATCTATTACTGCCTATAAGAGAATTACCTTAGACCCAAAGACACAACATGTTGCTACTGAAAGGTTGTAAAAAAATTTTCCATGCAATCAGTAACCAAAAGAGTTGGTGTAGAAATAACAATATCAGAAGAAATAAACTGTAAATGCAAAGAAGAAACAAAAGAAGGGCACCATATTTTATTTTTTTTTATTTTTATTTTTTTATATTATTTTTAATTCATTTTTTAAAATATTATATTGTACCCCCACCCCCCTCACCCCACTACTCCCCCCACAGCAACATTCTCCCCCATAATCATGACACATTCATTGCATTTGGTGAATACATCGCTGCACCTCATGGTTAATGGTCCACATCATAGCCCACACTCTCCCTCGTTCTATCCAGGGGGATACGGGAGGATCTACAAAGTCCAGTAATTGCCCCTGCAGCACCACCCAGGACAACTCCAAGTCCCAAAAACGCCTCCACATCCCATCTCTTCCTCCCATTCCCCACACCCAGCAGCCACCATGGCCACGTTTTCCACACCAATGCCACATTTTCTTCAATTACTAACCACAATAGTTCATGAACAGAATATCAGTAAGTCCACTCTAATCCATATTCTATTCCTCCATCCTGTGGACCTTGGATTGGCTGTGTCCATTCCACATCTATGCCAAGAGGGGGTTTAGATTCCACATGGATGCTGGATGCAATCCTCCTGCTTTCAGTTGTAGGCACTCTTGGCTCCATGGTGTGGTGGTTGACATTCAACTCCATGTTAGCTGAGTGGGGTAAGTCCAATAAAGCAGAGTGTAGGAGCTGAAGTCTGTTGAGGCTCAGGGCCTGGCTATCATATGATCAGTCCAGAGATTCAGATCCCTTAGATATATCTTAAACCCCAGCACCAACTACAATTCTGGTAAAGTAACAGGAAAGGCTTGTGAAAAGAGATCACATCTGAGTCCAGCTCCATCACACAGAAACACCAACTCCAAGGAAGGGCCAACTGACATGGCACTGAACTCCATCTGCCATGACCATAAAACCTGTGGGTCTCTTTAGCCCTCAGAAGAACCAATACCTGGGGTTGTATCTACTTTATCTGTCTCTGAGACTCTGCTCAGGTGTGCATAAGGGCAACCCCTCTGATAACCTCCTGACTCTTTTTTAGAGACTCATAGCCATATAAACTCATTTATCTTTTCCATTTCCCCCTTGATTTGGGTCAAAAAGCATTTTTAACTCCTGTTATTATATGTAGACAGGGATGTTCTGCTGGTCCGAGTTGAACCTTTTATTCAAGGTCATTTTCTAGTAATGTCATCAGCTGGTACTTGGTAGTGATCCCTCAGCACCAGGGAGGCTCATCCTTGGGAGTCATGTCCTATGCTGGGGGGAAGGCATTGCATTTATATGCTGAGTTTGGCTCCAAGACTGGCCACATTTGAGCAACATGGAGGCTCTCATGAGGGAACTCTTAGGCACACTGCTGCTCTAGGCCTTGTTCTTATTTCAGGTGCACAGGCTCACAAGCATAGTCATTAGTATCAGGGGCTCATTGTTGGACCTTCATTCCTTTTTGGTCTTTGCCATTGCACTTGGGAGATTGTTGCTCTTCCTTTAGGGACTGTGATAGAGCTCCCCTGGCTAGGAACTCAGCACTCCCTCAGTTGTTGTTTTTAATTGTTTCCACTATGAAAATATCCAAACATTTTTATGTACCCTGGATATATACCCTGTAGAACTCCCTGTCAACCATATGTCCCCTGTCAATAACATCCCACACCAGTATTCCTCCACTGAAATTGTTGAACCTCTCTGTGATCCAAAACTTCCTGAAAAGTGAAGCCCAATATATTGCCAAGGGCACCATATTTTAATAAAAAGGATAATCTATCAAGAAGAATAACCAATCATAAATATTTATTTATATAACCAGGGTGTCCCAAAATACATGAAATAAAACCTGGGCATACACCATTGTTATCAATAGCAGACCATATAGAAAGGTGATCAGTAAAGCAAAAAATTCTTCCATAATCCATTTTTAAAAATTAGACTTGATAGACATATAGAGAAAAATGCACCCACAAAAGCAGGATATACATTCTTCTCATGCACTCAAAGGTCATTCCCCAGGATAAACAGCATATTAGGTTGTAAAAAAAGTATCAGCGAATTTAGGAAGATTGGAATTATACAAAGTACTTTCTCAGACAACAATGGAATGAAGCTGTAAATCAATAATCGGCAGAGTGCTGGAAAATTCACAAATATGTGGAAATCAAAATCTTAAATAATCAGCGGGTAAAGGAGGAAATTGAAAGGAAAAATTTAAATACCACTAAGTAAATGAAAATGATAACACAGCATATGAAGTCTTTTGGGATGCAGCAAAGGCAACACTGATAGGGAAACTGATAGTTAAAAATGGCTACGTAAAAATAAGAAAGAGCTAAAATAAAGGAACTAACTTCACATTTACAGAAATTAGAAAAAGAACAGCAAACTAAACCCAAAACAGAAGGACATAAATAACAAAGATTAGAGCAGAATTAAATTAGATTGACAATTAAAAAAACTAGTTTTCTGAGATTAATAAAACTGACAATTACCTAAAATAACAAAGCAAAAAAGAAATGCAAATATATCAAATCAGAAATGAGACAGGACCATCCTTACTTACTCCACAGGAATAATAAAGATAAAAAAGAATGCCATGAAATACTGCAAGCCAACAAGATGGACAAATTAGATGAAATGCACAAATTTCTAGAAACACACGATCAACTTACACTGACAAAAGACGAAACAGAAGACCTTAACAGATCAATCAAAAGTAATGAGATTGAAAGTCATCAGATAAATGCCCATCAAACAATGTCCTGGGCCAGATTGATTCACAAGTGAATTCTACCAGTCATTCAAAGAACTAATACCAATTTTACTCAAACTCTTCCAAAATATTGAAGAGGAAGGAACCTTCTCTAACTCATTCTATACAGTCAGCATCACCACAATACCAAAGTCACATTGATATTCTCTTTTTTCCCCTTGTGTGCATATTCATTCTTTACTTTTTACTTTTTATTGTTTTTTTTAAGATATTAGATTAAATGAATATCACATAAAAATATAGGGGATTCCCATATGCCCTGATCCCTATATCTCCAACATTTTCCCACATTAACAACATCCTCATTAGTGAGGTGTATTTATTGCAATTGATGTATACCTTTTGGACCATTGCCATTAAGCATGGATTATAGTTTACATTGTAGTTTGCACTCTCTCCCACTCCACTCTGTAGGTTATGGCAGGATATATAATGTTCTGTACCTATCTTTGCAATGCCATTCAGAACAATTCCTAAGTCCCCAAAATGTCCCAGTATTACACCTGATTTTCCCTCTCCCTGCCTTCAGAACCTTGCATGGAGATTCTACATCAATGATATGATTACTTACATTTCTAGAATAATGGTAAGTCTGTCATAGAATACCTGTAAGTTGACTTTAGTTCATATTTCATTCCCCAATCCTGAAGACTCTGGGATGGTGAGGCATGCTCCACCTGCAAGTAAGAGTTGGCTGTGATTCCATAAAGCCAATGAATGGGACTCTCTTGCTTACAGTTGTGACTCTTTGGGACCCTTGGTATGGTAGTTGTCCATCATCACCTCCATGTTTCTTGTCTTGGGGGAGAACAATGAGAATAGGAGTTGCAACTCCATTGAGATTCAGGGCCCAGCTGGCACATAGCCCAAAGAATTAAGTGTCTTGGACATACACCTACCAACTCTAGTACTTGTTATAGGTTCAAATAGAACAGAAGAGCCATACTACGAAAACCACCACTGAGACCAACTCTGTCAGTTTGGGGAGGATAAATTCAAATTTAGGGCACACTGGCAAAGCACCAGACACCTGAGCTACCTGCCCTGACTATAGTGTCTGGATATCTCCAGAGCCCTTAGAAGCCCCCACTCTTTTGGGTAGTATCTACTTGGCAGTCAAAGAGATCCTGCTGAGATATGCATAAGCATAACCTCTGGAATGATCTCCTGACTCACTTTGAAGACTCTTGGTCATATAAACTCATTTTTCTTTTGGTCAAGTTCTTTTTCCAGATGCATTGCTAGTTGGTTCTTGGTAGTAATCCCTCAGTACCAGGGAGGCTCATCCCTGGGAGTCATGTCTCATGTCTCACACTGGGGGCAAGGTAATGTATTTTTATGCTGAGTTCAGCTCAGAGAGATGCCACATTTGTGCAATGAGGTGGCTCCCAAGAGGCAACTTTTAAACTCCCTATAATACTAGACTAAGTTTTCATTTCAAGAGTACAGGTTCATATGTACAGTCATCAGTATCAAGCACACCTCAATGGACCATCCTACTTCACTAATCACTGCCCCTTACTCAGGAGAATCTTGCTGTCCCATTACAGAATGTGACAGAGTTCCTCAGGATGGGAATTTGATATTCTTTCAGTTATTGTGTGAATATCCCCCAATCATGATAATGTTCCATGAATATTTGAACTCATGCATATGTCTTATATGAATACCCAGGTGAGTTTCCTCCCATTTGTCACCCATCACTGACACCATGCCCCAAGATCCTCCCCTGTCACAGTTGTAACCATTTTGTGATCCAAAACTTCTTTAAAAATTAATTCAATAAATAATCAAATACAATTAATAAGAAAATGAGATAATAATGATCATTTAAGAAATACAAAATAAAAGGCAAAAAATTAAAAAATAAAAAGTTGGTATAATAAAAAATAAAGAAAAAATATTTTTTTGACATTTTGCCTTTCTGTTGTCCTATATGTACAGTGACATTATCTTCAGTTTATATTCCCCCAATGTCTTAGGTTTTATTTTTTTTCATTTTGTCCTCAAAGAAGTTTTAGCTTACAGAAAAGTCATGTACTGAATACAGGGAACTCCCATATAGCAACATCCTCCCCTTTCCACTCTTTCCCTATTAATAGCACTTGATGCATGGATGTATGTTTGTCACAACTGATGTACAAGTATTGAAATATAGCAACTAACCATGGTAAATTATATACCTTATGGATTACATTTTGGGCCATACTATTTTATAAACGTTCATGGACTTCAACATGGCCTGTATCCATCATAACCACATTAATAGTCTACAAAAAAAATTGCAGACCAGTCCCACTAATGAACTTAGAAGCAAAAATCTTCAAAAAATACTTGCAAATCAAATCCATCAATACATTAAACAAATTATAAACCATGATCAAGTGGTTTTATTCTAGGTATGTGAGCATGAGTCAATATAAGAAAATCATCAAATGTAATATGCCACATTAATATATCAAAGAGAAAAATTACATTATCATGTCTTTTGATGCAGAAATGGCATTCAACAAAATTCAAAATCTTTCATGACAAAAGTACTGCAAAAGTTAGAAATAGAAGGAAGCTTCCACAATGATAAAGGGCATATATGAAAAACCCATAGCTAACGCTGTACTTAATGGTTAAAGGCTAAAATCTTTACCTCTAAGATCTGGAAGAAGAAAAGGAGGCCCACTGTAACCATTGTTTATACAACATACTAGAAGTTATACAAGGAAAAAAGGGATCTAAACAGGAAAAGAGGAAGTAAAACTGCTGACATGACCCTAAATTTAGGAAATTCTGAAATGTCTATGACAAAGCTACTTGAACTAATAAACGAGTTCAACAAAGTGGCAGGATAGGTCAATATGAAAAAATGAATAATGTTTCTGTACACTTGTATTGAACAATCTGAGGAGGAAATCAGGGAAAAATTCAATTTACAATAGCAACTAATGCCCATTGACACCACTCCTACTCAAAATTCTGTTAGAAATTCTAATTAAAGCAATTTGACAAGAATTTTAAAAGCATCCAAATTGGAAAGGAGGAAGTAAAAATTTATTTGCAGATGATTTGGCAGTATATATATACAGAGTTCTGAAAAATCAACAACAAAGGTAATAGGACTATAAATGAGTTCAGCAGATTGGAGGGATATAAGTTCACCATGCAAAGATCAGTCGTGATTTTTTACATTAGAAATGAAAACACTCTAAGGAGAAATTCAAGAAAAATATTCCATTTATAATAGCGACTAAAAAAATCAAATACCTAGGAAAAAACTTAACTAAAGATATAATGGACTTGTACACAGAAAACTACACAATATTGCTAAAAAAAATCAAAGAATACATAAATTAATGAAATGGCATTTCATGTTCAATGATAAGAAGACTAAATATCTTTAAGATGTCAATTTTACCCAAATTCATTTACAAATTAAATGCAATCAAAACAAAAATTCCAAGAGCATTTTTTTTCAGAAATTGAAAAGCCAGTTATCCAATTTATTTGGAGGGTAAGTGGCCCAAGATAGCCAAAAAGTTCTTGAAGAAGAACAACATAGGTTGTTGTTCTCATACTACCTTATTTAAAATCATATCACAAAGTTAAATTCTTCAATCCTGTATTGCATTGGCACAAAAATAGACATATTGACCAATGGAACTGAATTTAGAGTTAAGTAATCTACCCTTACTTTTATGGACAACTGACATTTGAAAAGGACACTATGTCAGCTCAAGTGGGAAAGAATAGTCTCTTTAACAAATGCTTCTGTGAGAACTGGGTTTCCATATACATGAATAAAAGAGAATCCCTGTAACACATGCAATACAAAATCAAATACCTAAATATTAGAGAAAGGACCATAAAACTCATAGAAGATATTGTCAGGAAACACCCCTTAGATCTTGTAGTGGACAGTGGTTTCAGAAATTTTACACCCGAAGTATGAGCAATTAAAAAAAAAAAACAAATTAGACCTCATCAAAATTGCAAACTTTTGTGCTTTAAAGTAATACATCAGGAAAGTGAAAAGGCAGCCTATGCAATGGAAGAAAATTGGAAACCTCATATCTGATAGGGTCTAATATCCAGCATATACAAGGAAATCCTACAACCAAATAATAAAAAGACAACCCAATCAAAACATGGACAAAAACATGAATAAACATTTTTCCATCAAGAGGAAATATAAATGGCCAAAAGTCACATATAAAAGATGCTTAACCTCATTAGTTATTAGGGAAATGTAGATCAAAAGTACAATGAGTTAGTATAAATGTATTACTTCCCACCGCCTTCCCCCACTCCGGGGGTGCATGACTTTCAGGGATGAGACTTCCTGGCACCATGGGATTATTTCCAAGCCTTAAAATGTGATGCATTTGGAAAAAGACATTGCCCAGAAGGGGCAAATATTAAATAAAAGAGATTCCAAAGCAAGTTGGGAGTTCATTACACAGGTTACACTTACTCTGGTTTCAGAAAGATTTCACAGACTGACACAGTAAACATAATTTCAAATGAAAGTGATCCTGATGGCTCTAGGGATGACTAGACAACAAAGGCAAGCCACACAATCTCATGAAATCAGCATCCTATTGGCAGTCTTTATATGGAAATATAAGAATATCAATTTCCCCATTACAACCATATCATATTGTTTGCTAAAATTCCATAGAGATTACAAAATTTGTGATCCTTCTTCATTCTTCACTGAGTAAAATTTAAGCGGTCACTTTTTCAGAGAGATTCATATATACCAGTAGATACCACTTTATTAAATGCCTTGCCATCATTTTCCCTGAAAATCATCTTCAGACCATAAATATACCCATGTGTTCTATGTATTTTGATTCATTCTGAATTAGCTTTGCTATTTTAGGGAATTTCTGTAGCCTCTACCAAGGTGAGCAATCTCCTTTGTTCAAAATACATATAAAAGACAGAACATGGAGTGAAAAAGATGTGGGGCTCTGTTGACTGTTCCAGATCTTGTGAAGTAAAAAACACCCTTTACTAACTTTAGGGGGAATTGTGCTTTCCAAAATTTGACTTTTTATTTGTACTCACCAATCATTCCCTGTCCACTTTGGAAACTGTGTTGATATCTTACAAGGTTATGAGGAGGTTTCTTCCCATTTTTGAGCCCTCATTTCCAAGTCTTTCCTTGGGGGTCCTTAGTCTCTCCCACATTCTCATACTATCCTGATTGGCAGCTCTTTTCAGACTTCTCAGAGTAATGACAAATTTGCTATTTTTCTCCATCCTTTTTGGGTAGTAACTCATGATGTGAGGGATGCCTAACATTATTATCATATCCCATTATCAAGGAAATTTTCATAGCTCTTTTGGTAAGGGTCCCACTGTGATGCAACCACTTTCACTTTCTTCTTAAAATCCACTCCGAAAGGTACAATTTTTTTCTTTAACTTCATATATACTTGCCAGTTATTGTTGATTTTTGATGCTGTTGATAATTTTAAATAATATTTGATTTCCCTTCATGCAATAATATCAGCCCAGACACTTAGAAAAAATTATTAGGTTGGTATCATTTTATGTTTTTATTTTAGTGTAAATAAATTATAATTGTAATCTGACATTAAATTGAAAATGTATTGAATTACCAATGACCTATGAAACTTTTTTAAAATATTTCTTTTTAAAGTTAACAGCAAATAAAATTATTTGCTAATTTCATTGCTAATAAACTTTATTGCAAATTTAATAATCTGAAGAGATAAGGCAAAAAAATAATTACCAGCGAGAATTTGAAGGAAAACTGACAACTCTAGAGTGTGAAATAAATCGTTTCCCAGGACTCCAGAAAGGAATGACCTATACATGTCATTCCTAAAGGAGAACCATGTTTTTAAGAATCTAGAAAAACAATTGTAGATATGGATCTCCCTGAAAAAGTAACTCCTTAAATTTTATTCTGTGAAGAATGATAGATCACAAATTTTTGTAATCTCTATAACTGCCTGAAGAAATATTCGTCTTCTAGAAGATAAACATGTTTCCTCATTTCTCAGGTATAATTCTGTGATTTACTTTAAACCTTAATCAAGAGTGAGTTACTACAGAATTTTATAGAAAGCAATCCTCATAAACAAAATTATTGTTTAAAATATCAATAGAGGTAGAGATATCCAGTGAAGTTTTCACTATAAATATTTTACATTTATTTGCTGGATATTAGGAACTAGATGTACTCTAAGAAAATTTTTATTTTACTAATTTGTTTCATGTGTGTAGCAACTGATGAGGAATACAGATACACTTATGTGTTTTTCTGATATAAATAATTTCAAAATATCACTGAGGCACAAAGGAGCAGAGATAAAACCTTGAACTCTCTCTTTCCTATGAACAAGGCTATGTATTTAAACATCATGATGCACTCTAAATTAGAAGATGTATGACAAAGAGTATAGTAAATAGAACATAAACTTAAGAAATTTGTGTAGACGAGTTAGATGATGCAATCTGGAGGACTGGAAGAAGACTTCTTAGGAACAATATCAATGTCTGGTTTTGATAAAGGAAATTTAAAGATTTATCTGGAAATATGGTTATATCAAATAACGTACTCCTTAGGTCACCACCATGTATCAACTTAATCACTGGTTATTGTTTTTTATATTAAATAAATTTTCTGCTTTAAGGATTTTCTCTGGCTCATAAAATATGAGGCTAATAGAAGAAATGTGCATATTGAAAGGATTATTATAGAAAACTATTTGTATGAAATAATTTGGAAAATACTGGAAATTATTGTGAATATAATCAATGACAGTTAATCAACATTACTATTAACTTTTAAAAATGGCAAATTGTATACTATTTTGTAATTACAAGTGGTATTAATAAAAATAAAATTTCTAACATTTATAGTCACTCCTCAATTTCAAAATTTCCACAAACAGTATTAAATAAATCTGAAATGAAGCCACTAACTGTAATTACTTATAATTTGAAAGAATAATTAAGGTATTAACAGAAGGAGTATGGTATTAAGAGAAAGAGTAATTCTTTATAATTTGGTGTGATTCAAGACAAACCCGAATAAAATAGTGAACCAAGTGATTTCAGTAAATTCTGCAAATGCACGTGGACAGATATGTAGGCAGATCAGCTCCATTTCCAAGTGTAAAAACCACTTTGCCACATTTTCCCACATTTTTGAACTCCAGGGCATCAGACCTCAAGCAGTTAACTGAGTCGAAGAGGGGAAGAAATTCAAGGTGGAGACGGCTGTCCACAGCTGTGCAGTTTCTGACCCCGGATTGTGAATACAATGTGGCAACTTCTCTGAAGCCTACCCTGAGCTGCTGGTCCAGTCCACTTCTGAAACTCTGGTTTCTAATGACAAAGTGACTATGTGCAATGGCAATACAGGTACTGATGATTTCTTCGTTTAGTATTGGGTTCAAATTTATGCTATGTTATTTTGCTTTTCCTCCTGAATCTACTTCCAACCCCACTTTGCGTTCCCCTTTGGGGTTTGCTTTGTCTATTTTTTGTTGCAATTTCTTGATGTAACAGCAATTTAAGTGAGCTACAACCAACTCAGGAGATGACGACCACCTAGAGCATGTTAGGGGAAACCACCCTTTATATGTGAATTTATGTTTTTAATAATAGTTTTAAATATCTGTCACTAAAAACAATTAAACAGAGAAGGTGCATCTTTCATCAAATGTTGGAAATCATGCCTGATGGAAGGAAGGATATTTTGCCAAAGCATAAAATCGGGTGGAACGCTTTTCTGAGATTTTGTGTGTATGTGAGAATGCAAACTAGACACAGCAAGGGAGCTCTGGCACCTACTGCATTGGAAACTTTGAATCAATTAGACTTCAAGTAAAATAAAATATTTTAGGGACCTTTCCATAAAGGAAATGAAAGAATGTATAGGCATAATCCATCTGGTCTCCTTTGGATTAAAATGTGGCCACTCTCTAAGCCAAACTCAGCATGTAGATGCATTGCCTTCCCCCCAACGTGGGACATGACTCCCAGGGATGAACCTCCCTGGCACAAAGGCATTACTACCAAGCACCAGCTAATGATGTAACTACAAAAAGACCATGAACAAAGAGGTCAACTCAGACCAGCAGAATATCTCAGCCTACATGTAATATGAGGTGTTAAAAACAGCTTTTTGACTTTGGATAAAAAGGGGGAAATGGAAAGGACAACCGAGTTTATGTGGCTAAGACTCTCCAAAAAAGAGTCAGAAAATTCATCAGGGGGTGATGCTTATGCATGCCTCAGCAGGGTACCAGAGTCAGCCAAGGTAGATGGAAACCCAGGTGCTGGTTCTCCTGAGGGCTGCAGCGACCCACAGGTTCTATGGTCAAGGCAGATGGCTCTGGAGTTCAGAGCCATTTCAGTTGGCCCTACTTTGGAGTTTGTGTTGCTGAGTGTTATGGAGTTGGACTCAGATATAATCTTTCTACACATGCCTCTTCTGTTACTTTTATCAGACCTGTGGTTGCCATTTGGGTTGGTGAATCTCTGAACTGTCCATGTGAGGGTCAGTCCCTGGGCCTCAGCAGACTTGCAGTTCTTACCCTCTGGTTTTTTGACTTACCCTGGCCAGCTGGCAGAGAGGTGAAAAGTGTCAACCACCACACCAGGCAGCCAAGAATTCCTACAGCTCCAAGCAAGAGAATTGCATCCATCATCCATGTGGAATCTAAAACCCCTCTTGATGTAGAGGGCAACTGGACATAGCCATCCAAGGTCCACAGATGGAGGAATAGAGTATGGATTAGAGTGGACTTACTGGTGTTCTGCTAGGGAAATATTGTGATTAGTAAGGGAAGAAATTGTAGTAGTGATGTGGAGAGGATGCCCACGGTGGTTGCTGATGGTCAGGAGAGGGAAGAAGAGATATGATATGGGGGCATTTTCAGGAGTTGGTGTTGTCCTAGGTGGTGCTGCAGGGGCAGATGTTGGACATTGTGTGTCCTGTCGTGGCCCACTGGGTGGACTGGGGGAGAGTGTGGACTACAATGTAGATCACTGTCCATGTGCTACAACAGTTCTCCAGAATGTATTAGCTGGGTGCAGTGAATGTGCCACAATGATGAAAGAGTTTGTTGATATGGGAGGGGTGGCATGTGTGGGGTGGGGGGTATATAGGTACCTCATTTTTTTAATGTAAAATTTAAAAGAAAATAAAGAAGAAAAAAAGAAAATAAAAAATCATTCTGAGGAGAATCTCAGGAACATTCATTAACTTTGTTGCAGAAAGAGTCTTTACCTCAGTAAGCTAAAGATAAGGAGAAACCATCCTACTTACTGGGTACATGAAGAAAATTGCTGTTCAGTGTTCAAACAGGGTGATGGAGAAGTTCTCTTACCGAGTCTGAGATAACCATATGCCAAAGAAGAAAATGAGAAAATAGTCATAGAATGTATTCAGGTAGAGTTTGAAAAGATACTATATGAAATTCAATAAATGAAAGGTTTATGGACCTTGATTTCATTTTAAATCATTTAATATACTTATGTTTTCTGATCCTATGTATATTGAAATTAACATATATGACTGGAGTTGTGAAAATGGGTAATCTGTTAATTCACTGGTATCAAAATACTATTTTGTCCATTTTATCTATGCAGAATTTCTCATGATAACCCTTTTATTGATATCAATGGCAACTTTTGATTGGTAAGAAATATATGTTGTCTCCATTTGTTTTGTAGCATATGTTTATCATTTTATCTTTGACCACAGAGGGATGCCAAGATAATTGAACTCATGGACAATCTCACTATCTTCACAGAGTTTCTTCTCATGGATATCTCAACTTCTTGAGATCTCCAAATCCTGCAAGATCTGATTTTCTTATTGATGTATCTGGGAGCCCTGACTGGCAATCTTCTGTTCCTGTCATTGTAACTGAGCCACACCTACATTCTCCAATTATTTCTTTATAGACAATATATCCCCAATTGATCTTTGCTGTATTTCAGTTACTGTTCCCAAAATGATTGTGTATTCACTGACAGGCAGTATAATGATTTCTCTCCCAGCATGTGCTGCTCAGATTTTCATGTCTTTCTTGCTGGTATCCAGAGGGATTTCCTTCCTTTTGGTGATGTCCTATGATCACTATGTTGCCATTTGCCACACTCTTAACTATGGACTCACCATCACCCCCTGTCTGTGCACATAGGCAGCTGGTGGTTCATGGTTGTGTGGGTCAGTCTATTCTGCTATCCACACAGGCAACATGTTCAGGCTTCCCTTCTCAGTGTGCAATGTGATCCATCAATATTTCTGTGATATCTCTCAAATTTTGAGGATCTTATTTTCTTTTTTTAATTTTTTTATTTTTTTATTGACTTTGTAATAAAATTACATTAAAAAAATATATATGAGGTCCCATTCAACCCCACCCCCCTACCCCACCTCTTCCCCCCCCCCCCCCCCAGCAACACTCGTTCCCATCATCATGACACATCCATTGCATTTGGTAAGTACATCTTTGGGCACCTCTGCACCTCATGGTCAATGGTCCACATCATGGCCCATACTCTCCTCCATTCCATCCAGTGGGCCCTGTGAGGATTTACAATGTCCGATGATTGCCCCTGAAGCACCATCCAGGGCAGCTCCATGTCCCAAAGACGCCCTCACCTCTCATCTCTTCCTGCCTTTCCCCATACCCATCATCCACCATGTCCACTTTTCCCAATCCAATGCCACCTCTTCTATGTGGATATTGGATTGGTTGTGTCCATTGCACCTCTATGTCAAGAGGAGGCTCAGATTCCACATGGATGCTGGATGCAATTGAGGATCTTATTTTCAAATTTCAGTTTTCTGAATGTGTGGTCTTAGCTATTAGTTCTTCCATTGACTTAGTATTATTTGCCTTTTTATTTATGTCATATATTTTCAACGGTGCTTAGGATACAATCTGTGGAAGTCTGTAACAAAGCCTTATCCACATGTACCCCACAATTGGCAATTCTCATATTGTAATAATTTCTGGGTTGACTGCTCTCTTTGGTCCCTTTGCAAATGAAGCATCCCTTAGTAATCTTCTCATGGCCATGTTTTGCACACTATGGTGCCCCATTAATTAACACCATCATCTGCAGCTTGCAGAATATTGAGATTAACTCTGCCCTACAGACTGTTCCACAGATATTTTGATTTGCCATGTAGGTTTTTATTTTTGGATTAAACATATGAATAATATCTGAAAGAAGTTTAACTTCTATTTGATACATTATTTTAAATTTCAGTATATCCTTGTTAAATATGCAGATGTCTAATATTTTCTGTACACCCTTTTCTGAATACATATGTGATCATAAGCTAAATATTTGTGTCCTAGTTTTTCAGCTCTTTGCAATTTGTAATTCATCCATTTTTCTGGAAAATATTTTCTATATTTCTCAAATATTTTTAATAATTTAAGATTTTTTTGGCTAAAGAAAATAATGATATAAAGTGGATTAGAATATGGATGGGGACATTTACAGGTGACTATGAACTTGAGAGAACTTCAAGATGCAAGGTGCTACCACACTTGAAGGGAACATTGAGAGTATTGAATTAGAGAAAACCATTCAAATTGCTCTCTTTGCACTCACCTTCATACAAACATCTGAGCAAGTGAATAAACTGAACAGGATTGAGATAAAATTGTGGAATTAAGAGCACAATAATGTTATAGCCCTGAGATATTTGCTAAGGTTGCTTCCCTGAATGAAAAATGAATTATAAAAGCTTGTGCCTTGCCATAATATATCATTTGGAAGCTTTATCTCTCTTTGAGATCCAGTTGAAAATGTTCATGTCATGCTTTATTATACTCAATATAAATGCATAGTGAAACACAATGGTTTACAGAGGGGAGTGAGATGTAGTAACAAATGGAATTAGATTTTGTATGCAGAATGCTAGATTTTGCTTATTTTATTAAAAAATCACTATTCACCAGCAAAAAACATGTAAATCTTATCCTCTCAATATGGAACCAGTTTTTTTTTCTGAATCCCACATGCTGATCTACATTTTAATGGTTTAAGTAATTAATCTTTTTATAACTCAATCCAATTCAATCCCTTGAGGGCTGCCATTTTACTTTAGAATATTATCTAGAAAAGTTTCAAAAAGTATGACACTGCTCAATTGTAACCCAAGAATTCTACATCCATCAAACCTGTCTTTCAAAAATAAGGAGAAATTAAGTAATTCCCAGATAAGCAGTATATATTAAAGAGAGTTCTCCAGACTGAAAGGAAGGGACATTAGACAATAGATCAAAGCCACTTGAAGAAATAAATACCTCTGGTAAGGGTTACAACATGGGCAAATATAAATGCCAGTGTTATTGTGGTTTTTTTTTTATTTTTAACTCCACTTTTTACTTCCTACAAGTTCTAAAGGGCACATGCATAAAATGTAATTGTAAAGCAGTGGTTTTGGACTTATCATATATAAATACACAATTTATGACAAAAACTAGAAACAGGTGTGGTGCAGAGGGATTTAGGAAAATAATTTCTGTATGTCATTTTGGTTAAGTTGGTATCTAAGCAAACGAGAGTGTTAAAGATTTAGGATATTAAATGTATGAACCATAACTATTATAGAAAATGCACAAGCTCATAGAGACAGTACTTAGCATACAGTTAGCAAGGGTTGGAGGCTGTAGGTAGTATGGGCTGTTATTGTTTAGTAGGTATGGGATTTCTTGTGGAGATAGGAAAGTTTAGTTATTTTATGTGGTGAGGGTATCATAGAACTGTAAAAGTATGATTGACCCCACTAGTTGCTGTGCTTGAGAGTATTTGAGATGGTTAACATTATGGTGTGTATATGTTTTAAAAAAAGAATAACCAACCAAGGGAAAAGTTATTTTAAAGAAATGCAATAATGATGCTGTGTAATATCTAATAAAGGAGGAGAGGGAATGAAAAGGGTATTTTGGAGATATACCAAGAAAATACAATATAGACTAAGTTTGATATTTGCATTTAGGCTGGTTACGTAAGTAAATATCCTTGTTATGATTGATCCCACTAGTTGCTGTGCTTGACAGTATTTGAGATGGTTAACAATATGGTGTGTATATGTTTTAAAAAAGAATAACCAACAAAGGGAAAAATGATTTAAAAAATGCAATAATGATGCTGCATAGAATCTAATAAAGGAGGCGAGGGAATGAAAAGGGTATTTTGGAGATATACCAGGAAAATGCAATATAGACTAAGTTTGATATTTGCATTTAGGTTGGCTACATAAGTAAATATCCTTGTTCTTAGGAAATATGTGTGACATTATTAAGTTTTCACAGAAATGGCTACATACAAACTACTCTCAAGTGTCCATATAATGGATTTATAAATGGATAGGCAGATATAATTTCAAATAAAAACTAATTTTAAAACATATTAATCCCAGACATTACTGAAGTGTGTTCATATTCCTCCAATATTTGAAATATTTTCAGTATTTCAATAATTGATGACATGGTAATATTTCTTTTAAACATTAATTCATTCTTACCAGAGTCATCTGCACAGCAGCTTCTGAGAAGGATACATGTTAGTACAATTTTATATTCAACTAGTAGATTTACAAAGGCCAGGAAAAAAATTGCTGGATCTTTGCATTTGAGAGAGTGATTTCATATTGCATTAACCCTTAAGTTTTATTTAAATTTATTTTTATATGTAGGATTATTATCCAAGATATTCTTATGCAGATTATTTGATTATTTAGATTCATGAATTTCTAATATCAAGTTCTGAATAGTTAAAATAGAGCTCTGTTTTGTCTTCATTTTGATTTTTTCTCAACAATTTGATATTTTCTTGTATGGATTCCTGATTCTCTATATGATTTCTGGAACTTATTTTTCAATAATGTTACCATCATGAGTCAGGCAATATTTAATGTATGTCAATCAAGAAACTTCACTTTTTCTAATGTGAATAATTTTTTCACATTTTCTCTTGTAATTTTTAACTTGCAAAATTAGTTTTATCCTAATATTGGGATAATCATCTATTTTTAGATACTTTCTACCTATTTCTATTTTAATTCTACATTTGAGAAATATTCTTCAAATCTCTACAAATAATCCTAAAGGTACTCTTTAGTTTTTTAAATTATATTTATACAGATATATAATTTTCCTTAACATTCTATCATTCATATATCTGCTGTTTATTTTTTGATGGCAAAATACTGATGCAAAATCATTCTTTATCTATTTTAGTATACTAACTAGAGGTTTTGAAATATCTCCTTGACTGTTCAATGTTTCAGTGAATTTGAAGTCATGTGAAATAATTTTTTTGTTTATCTAATATTTTATTCAAAATCCAGATTTATTCTGTGTGCACAGCTGCCATGCTTTTAGCCAATTCTAACTGGATAATTCTGAGTCTCCCCCTTTGCCTCTCTTTGTACCTAAGAAGATGGTAAAATGTATCATTTTATAGCTCAAGGTTGCAACAGATTTTACAATTGACCTACTATTTCTTATCTTAAAAAAACAATTGTGAATGGAATCAATGTTATTTGTGGCAGAAGAATAAATAAAAACTTTTGATTCAGATGTAGTTACATGTTCTTAAACAAGCTGAACCTTTTATTTTGCCCTAATTACAAAAAAAGTGGAACAAATACATAGTAGAACCACAAAATGCTGTTTGTCAGTGTTTTGTATCATAATTTCTTTCCTGTGTTTAATCATAGGATACTGATCCAGTGACAGCAGTCTAATATGCTTTATTATGATCTTAAGAAATGAAATAAAAATAACTTTAAGGTCCATCAATAGAGACTTTAAAATAATTTCTCTCTTCAGTAAGTTGATATTGGCAATGTGATGCACAATTTTTCTCTATTAATCTATATTACCTCTCATCTTTTTACCCCACGGCATTTCATCAAATTATATATCCCTAGTCATAGGAGTTCACAATCTTGTTTGGAAGTATTCTAATTCAAGCATCTATGGGGCACAATTGTATGTTAAAATGATAAGAAAGAGAAAGTGATTTGTGGAAGTAATCATTTTAGCATTTTTTATTATTTTAATTTTTAAAGTTTATCTAGCATACTTAATAAGGAAATCAGCTTTTTGCTCCAATTTGGACAACTACACCTCTAAAAATTTAATTATATCCAAAAAGCACACTGAATTCTATTTTATGTTATGCTCATTTTGACAAAGGATATGTTTTATGTGCATATATGAGCAAAATGTCAAATATACAATGGATTGGATGAGAAAAAAATTTAAAGAACTGGAGAAAGAGAATTATGTTATGGCAGAGTCCATAAATAATAATACATTAAGTGATATTTTATCAATGTTTCATTTATATGTGAATCTAGGCAATTTCTGTGCACTTTGCAATAGCTCTAATCTCAAATTTATTTAGAATTATATCAGAAAAAATTGCTTTCAAAATAAACTGGACGGTATAAAAATATAACTAAGATTTTAAAAATTTGGTTTTATTCCAATGTTTTGTAGTCTTGAGAATTAAAAAATATATATATTATTAATTGAATTAAAAGCTGCTTAGTTCTGTGCCTTAGGGCTAAATGGCTTGTGAGTTTTTGTTTAAAGAAAAGAGTAGAGCTGGCCACAATTTGTGTTGGTTCACTATCATGTAGCAGGACTCCTTCCTCTCAGTCTTCAATCTATAAAAGTTGCCCATGATTTTCCCTATTAATATTTTCTGTTTCTATTCCTTCAATACTTTTAAGCCTGCACATGGTAGCAGGCTGAAAGTTGGGTACTGCTGGTGTTATCATGATAAGGCTAAGCAATATATAAATCATCACACCTGATCTCAACATTACGTGTTTATTCTCTTTGCCAAAGCCTCTATTTTCTGAATGTATTTTTTCAAAAGTAAAGCTCTTTTAATCCAATTGTATTGATGAATAAATACATCCGAAGTACACAATTAATGGTATTCAGTGTAATCATGTATTTTTGCATTCATTTCAATCATTCTTAAACAATTTCATTATTCCAATAATAATAACACACAAACAAAACTCAACACTTTTCAATCTCTCTATAATTTTATCCTTTTCTCTAGTATATTAGTATTTACATTTGTAAAATCTCATATATGAAATATCACTATCTTTCATGTTTTCCATGTGGTTTTACTATCTTATCCAGTTCCCAAGTTACAGTTTTCAGCTTTCCTTCTTGTAATATATATGAATTTAGACTTTCCCTTTCAACCTCTGTCATACCCATATAATAGCTCTGCTAGTTCCAATCACTGTGATATGCTTTGATCATTTATATTAATTTCCAAAATATTACAAACAATATTTTCACCAATTCTACAGATGAACCCTCAAATTTTCATTCTCTGCCCTCTTATTTACTGGTGACATTTATTCTAATTATTAACTTCAAGAGTTTAGATAATATATTTAGTTCATAATAGCATAATCATACAATTCTTGTCTTTTTGTGTCTGTCATTCTTCACTCAACATGTCTGCCAAGTTCGTCCATGTTGTCATACATTTCATGACTTCATTTCTTCTTACCACTGCATAATATTCCGTCATACATACACACCACAGTTTGTTTATCCATTCATCAGATGATAGACACCTGGGGTGTTGCCAGCTTTGGGGAATCATGTATAATGTTGTTGTGAATATCAGAGGGCAGATGTCAGTTCATGTTTCTGCTCTCAGTACTTCTGGGTAGATATATAGTAATGGGTATGTATATAGTACATATCACATGGCAAGTGTGGCAGCGAGATATTACTTATGAATTCCAAAGATAGATATTGGATTATAGTGGTAAACTGGTCTGTTCCTCTGGGCATAATATATTGTTTTAGATTCAAAGGTTTCACTACCACTGAATTAAATTAAGATTGTGGATTTGATTTGGCCATTTCAGTAGGACATTGATTCCCCATCCAGCTGATGGGCAAACACTGACACAAAAGTAAATGCACGGGGAGGCTGAATACAGAGGAAAAGGGAATACTCAGTAGACAAGGTCAAGCAGGGCTGGGAAGAGAGCTGAGTCTGATAGTCTACAGCTGATATTGTGAAGAGATCAAGCAGCTGAGTCCAGAAATAAACAAGGCCCAGGAAAGAGAGAAAAACCTTATGCCAGCCTACCACTGAGGTCAGAAAAAGCTGGAGCACAGAGCCTTAAGAGGGAAGAAGAAAGGCTGAACCATGGCAGATGTCACCCATCTTCTTGCATCAACACATGGCAACAGACTGGGTGAGGAAATACCTTGTATGGTACCTTGAGTTGAACTTTTTAGGACCTTGTGACTGTAAGCATGTACCCCAAATAAATATCCTTTTAAAAAGCAAACAAATATCTGGTATTTTGCATCAGCAACCCTTTTGCTGATTAATACAAAATTTGGTACTGAGTGGGGTTAAGATTTTGCAATTACCAAAGTGCTGGAACAGTTTTATAAACATGTAAGGGGTATTTTTTGGAGCAATTTTGAGATGCTTGAGAGAAAAGACCAAGAGTGCTTTGAAGAGAGAGTTAGTAGGAATATGAATGGTAAAGAGATCTTTTATAAGGCTCCAGAAGGAAACGATGAAATTATTACTGGAAACTGTAGGAAAGGGCATTCATATTTTAAAATTGTGGAGAACTTAGAAAGATTTACTCTTGATATTATATGGAAGGCAGAATTTGAAAATGGTGAGCCTGGGAATTTAGCTGAGGAATGTTCCAAAATAAACTCAGAGAATGAGATGTGGCTTCTCCTTGCAGTTTATTTTAAAATGTTAGATGAGAGAGATAAACTGAGAACTGAATTGTTGGACACGATGACACCAGAAACTAATTCTGAAAATTCCAAGTATTTGGAAATCAAGCCCCAAGATGATAATGTCCCATTCAAGGACTTAACTAAACTTGGAACTTGTAAATCAGGATTGAAAATGCAATTATTTAGGAAGGACTTGTTGAAAATCTCATTGTCTAATGTCTTGGACCATTGCTTCCTGCATGCTAAACCAACAAGATTTTTGCAAGAGTTGTATGAAAAAAACACACTCAGCATGGATTAAAGGAGCATGGATGGGAGAGATGGAAGGGAAAATGACTTTAAGAGGAAAACCACAGAAGGTGAAGACAGGAATTAAGGCATCTCCTATGGCTAAGAGATGGACCCCACTCATGTGTAAAGAAGGCATGAGCCTGCTGGGACATTTGAAGAGGGTGGATATTTCAGCCAGATATTCAAAGAGAGTTTGCCACCCCAGGGTTTAGGGAGGGTGGAGCACATGCTCCAAGGGTTATGGAAGGTAAGGTAAACACCCCATAGATATGAGAGGGTTGTAACTGCCTCCCATGGATTAAGGAAGGCTACGTCAACAATTTATTGCTCTGAGAGGATTGGTCCTGTATGCCAGAGGTCAGGGAGGATGTTAGCTTCATCTCAATATACTAGGAGGAGTAAGATTTGACCTCAGAGATAGGAAAGGTGTGGCCACTTCCCCAATGCTCTTGGAGGGTGATGTATGGAGCTCAGAAAATACCCAGATGCTTGATGATGGCAGAAACAAAAAAAAGTCAATTGAAAGAGGGTGAGTACTCCTAAGTCCCCAGGGATAATAATCCATCATCATCATGGAATATGTGGTAACCTCTTACATTTTTTAATGTAACATTTTGTGTGATCTATGCATCTTTAAAAAAAGATAAATAGAAAGAATGACTCTCAGAATTTAAAATCTAATGAAGTATGCTCATCTTACATTGGTGTGAAACAGTTGTGCCAATAGATGAACAAATATTGAAGCATTGTTACTTATCATGGTATATAGTTTACACTATGGTTTACACTTTGCAATATATAATTTTGTAGTTTATGGCAAAATGTATAATGGCCTGTATCTGTCATTGCAATATCATGCAGAACAATGCCAGTAACCTAAAGATTCCCTATGCCCCACTTGTTCTTCCCTTGCCCTATCCTAACCAACTCTTGTAACCACTTTTTTTTATATCAATTTTACAAGTTCTTTCATTAATATAATAATAATAAATCTACTTTGGTTCATGGTTGCATTATCCCCTTATGTTTATTCATTCCTCAGTCTGGAGGATTTGGGGAAGGTAGTACCCACTCTGCTTCTGATTTAGAAGGGCCTTAGATTTTATGGTTCAAATGGAAGGAAATGTTTTGCTTGCCAATGTAGGTACTCTTTGCTCTTTTGAATGGGGATTGTCCATCATCATCATTTCGTTTCTTGTTTTCAGTGAGTCTGATCAACTGGAAAGTAGATGTATGTATGCTGTAACTCTACTGATATTCAGGGCTGAAGTGGCATATGAACTGACCAAACATTTGAGTCTCTGGGGCATATATTTAATGGTTGCAGTGCAATTATAAGTTTAAATAAAAAGTGTACATGAATCATGTGTAGGAAAGTTACCAGTGAGACTAACTCTGTTATATTTGGTAATAGGGCTATCATATATTTCAAGGTAAGGACCATAGATGGGATACTAATTTCAAGGGGTTTTGTGCCTTGCCTAAAGTACCCAGATGTCTCTAGAACCTTCAAGAGCAGCCTTGTTTAAGACATTGTTTACTGTAGCAGTTAGTGAAAGCTGCATTAGACATGCATAAGTATACCCTCTGGAATGATCGCTCTACTCATTTTCAATCTCTTAGCCTTAAAATCTTCTTTGTGTGTGGTCACCCCTCTGGCTGAAGTGTGGTTTGCTGGCCTGGCAGGGGAGCAACCGCGGCAGGCCAAGCCGCTGCCCCCATAATAGGGTGGCTGGTCGGACTCACCGCCACCCCTGAAGGAAGCTCGGCATGGGCGCAGAGTGCCCTTGGGTCTCCCCTTCTAGGCAGCCATGCTTCCGTGGCCGCCCCTCCTCCCGGATGGTGCCACACGATGCCTTGTGGGGCGGCACCCTTCTTCTTCCTTCTCCCTGCGCAGGCGCAGGGCGGAAAAATCCAGTCTGCCCTTTTCCCCTCCCCCGACAGCAGCAACAGCCAGGCGTGGGCGGGAAACTCAAGTCTGCCCTCCACCCCAGCAACAGCAGCCACCAATCCCTAAACCCTGCCCCTTCCCCCAGCAACAGCGACAGCCAATCCCTAACCACCACCCCTCCCCCGTCCAGTACCGCCCACTTACCTTTCACCGGCAACCGATCAGAACAGGGCATGGCTTCGACCAATCAGCCTTCCCCAGCCCCTATAAAACTGTTGCCTCTCCCTCAGTAAAGTGGACTTGCGTGTTTACCTTGTTTCCACGGTAGTTCTTCTGCCGTGTGCCCTCCAGTCCTGAGAGCCCTCGACAAGGGCCTGGCCTCCCTTGTCCCCAGTTCGTCGCCTGCTTCTCCGGGCGACCCCTTCGTCGCCTGCTTCTCCGGGCGACCCCTTCGTCGCCGGCTTCGCCGGGCGACCCCGTCAGCCGAACCGCGCAACCCCTTGTGAGACCGATCCCTCGTCTGCTGCCGGACCGACCCCTCATCCCAAGTGGGACCAACCCCTCGTCCCAAGCGGGACCGACCCCTCGTCCAGAGCTGGACCGACCCCTCGTCCGCAGCCAGACCCCACCTCTACCGAACGAGCAAGCCGCCGCATTTGTGTTTAATTTTCCCCCTTTTGATCAAGGTGTTTTTTGAAATGCATCACTGGTTGTCAGTTGTTAATAATCCCTTGGTGCCAGGGAGACTTACACCTGGGAATCCTGTTCCACACCATGGATATTAATTTGTTTGCTGAATTTGGCTTGAAGAGAGGCTAATTTAAGTAACAAGGAAGGTTTTCAGGTGATATCTCTTAGGCAATAAATGTTATTAGGCTAAGTTTCAATTTTACAAGAACAAGATTCATAAGTACAAGCATTGTCTTGGCATAATGTCCTTTTACTTTTATTTCTTTTATTAGGTACTGTCTATGTACACTAAATATTTTTGCCACAATATTAACAAATATAGCAGGCTTTCAGAAAAGAAATTTAATATATTGTTGCTTATCGTGTGGGTCTCCATCTCCTGCAATAACACCCAAGGACCACACGAACACATTAATATTCCACAGAGGCATGCCCCAGGTGTACTATTACCCACACATACCCCCTCACCAACACCCTGCATCAGTGATCCTCCCCTGCCATAGTTGTGCAAAGAACACTCCTGCAATTGTATTCTCAACCACATTTCTCTATCTCCCTAGGGTTCAAGTGTTACTACCTCCAGCCCTCCTCCCAGGTCTATGGATTCACCAACCCCATGCACATACCCCACTCACACACACCAACTTCATCAACCACAGTCATCACAGCACCACCATCACCCTTATCCACAGCCAAACTCCCCCATCAATCTTTTCGTAGATTCTGTCCAGATTGAGCGTAGTCTCACCACTGTTACTCCTTTTCTAATTCTTGATAACACATTTTCAAGACTCTACCTCTACCAGTCTACTCAATATCCTTAGTTCATATCAGTGAGATCATTCAATATTTGTACTTGAGTGACTGGCTTACTTCAACCAACAGAAGGTCTTCAGTATTCATCTTTGTAGTTGGATGTGCCAATGTTTCATTCCTTCTTACAACTGAGTAACTTTCCATCATATATATATACTGCATCGGATTCATCCATTCATCAAATGATGGACACTTAGGCTGCTTCCAATTCTTGTTAATTGTGAATAATACCACAATGAACATTGGTGTGCATATATCTGTTCATGTTCCCTGCTTTCAACTCTTCTGGACATATACCTAGTAGCTGGGATTGCTGTATCATGTGGCAATTCTATATTTAGCTTCCTTAGGAGCCCTCAATCTATCCTCCACAATGGCTTCACTATTCTAAATTCCCACCAGCAGTAGAGTGTTCCCATTTCTCTCTAACTCTTGTAGGTTTGATTTTGTTTGTAATTTTTTTAGTAGGTGCCAATCTAATAGGTGTAAGGGTAACTCATTTTAGATTTAATTTGCATTTCCCTAATAGCTGGTGATGGCAAATATCTTTTCATGGTTTTTAGCCACTTGTATTTTCTCTCTGGAAAAGTGCCCATATATTCAAATATCTTGCCCATTTTTAAATGGGTCATTGTTTTTATTTTCAAGATGTAAATATTGTTATATGTTAGATATTAGACCCATATAAGATTGGTGCTTCCCAAATATTTTCTCCCATTGAACAAGCTGTCTTTTCTCTTTCTTGACAAACTTCTTTGAAGCACTTAAGTTTTTTTGTTCTTTTGCTGTAAATTTTGATAAGGACCCATTTAACTGTTTTATCTTTCCTTGCTTGTGCTTTGGGTATAAAGTTTATGAAACCATTTCATTACCACCATATCTCATAGATGCTTCCCTACATTATCTTCTAGGAGCTTTATAGGCTTAGCTCTTATATTTAGGACTCATGTTAATTTTTCTATAGGATATGAGATGGTGATTGTTTTCATTTGCCAAATGGCATCTAATGCAAAGGACCAAAAATTGGTTGGATTTTATACAGGAAACTTATTTGAGTTAAATCTTATCTTTCCAAGGCTATGAAAAGTCCAAACCAAGGCACCATCAAAAATACTTTCTCAGTAAAGTTATTTTTTTTTATTGACTTTGTAATAATATTACATCAAAAATATATATGTGAGGTCCCATTCAACCCCACCCCCCCACCCCCCCTCTCCCCCCCAAAACACTCATTCCCATCATCATGACACATCCATTGGATTTGGTAAGTACATCTCTGGGCACCTCTGCACCCCATAGTCAATGGTCCACATCATGGCCCACACTCTCCTCCATTCCATCCAGTGGGCCCTGTGAGGATTTACAATGTCCGGTGATTGCCCCTGAAGCACCATCCAGGGCAGCTCCACGTCCCAAAGACACCTCCACCTCTCATCTCTTCCTGCCTTTCCCCATACCCATCATCCACCATGTCCACTTTTCTCAATCCAATACCACCTCTTCTATGTGGACATTGGATTGGTTGTGTCCACTGCACCTCTATGTCAAGAGGAGGCTCAAATTCCACATGGATGCTGGATGCAATCCTCCCACTTTCAGTTGTAATCACTCTAGGCTCCATGGTGTGGTGATTGTCCTTCTTCAACTCCATCTTAGCTGAGTGTGGCAAGTCCAACAAATCAGATTGTAGGTGCTGGAGTCCGCCAAGGCTCAGGACCCGGCCATCACACTGTCAGTCCAGAGATTCAAATCCCCTAAATATACCCTAAATCCCAATGTTAACTGCACCTCCAGCACTTTAGCATGAAAGTCTTATGAAGGGAGATCCCATATGAGTCCAGATTCATCACACATAAACACCATTTCCAATGAGGGGCCATCTGCCCTGGTAGTTAACCCCATCGGCCATGGCCATAACTCTCATGGGTCTCTTTAGCCTTCAAAGGAACCAATATCTGGGGGTTGTATCTGCTTTATCTGTCTCTCTGACTCTGCTCAGTTGTGCATGAGGGCAATCCTTCTGCCAGCCTCCAGACTCTTTTAGAAACTCGTAGCCATATAAACTCATTTCTCCTTTCCATTTCCCCCTTACTTTAGGTCAAACAGCATTTTAAAGTCATGTTATTTTATGTAGACATGGATATTCTGCTGATCCGCATTGAACCTTCCATATAAGGTCCTTTTCCAGTTGCATCATCAGTCAGTACTTGATAGTGGTCCCTCGTTGCCAGGGAGGCTCGTCCCCGGGTGTCATGTCCCACGCTGGAGGGAAGGCATTGCATTTACATGCTGAGTTTGGCTTCGAGACTGGCCACATTTGAGTAACATGAAGGCTGACAGGAGGAAATTCCCAGGCACAATGTTGCTCTAGGCCTTGTTCTTATTTTAGGTTTATCAGCTCACAAGCATAGTCATTAGCATCAGGGGCTCACTGTTGAACCCTCACTCCCTCCAGGTCCCCGCCGCTGTACCTGGGAGACTGTCGCTGCTCCCCTAGGGACCACGACAGAGCACCACTGGCCAGGAACCCAGCACCCCCCCTGCTGTGGTTTTTAATTGTTGCCACTATGAGTATATCCAATCATTACGATGCCCCCTGGATATATGTTCTGTACAGCTCCCTGTCAGCCATATATCACCTGTCATTGGTATCCCATACCAGTATCCCTCCATTGCCCTTGTTGAGACACTCTGTGGTCCAGAGCTCCCCGAAATTTGAAGCCCAATATAATGTCATGGTCCCATACTAGGGAATGGCATATAGCGATGGGTTTAAAGGATAGATAAAGAACTTGGATAAAGTTAGATAAAGAACTTAGATAAAGAATGTTGACTTGAAAAAATTCCACATCCTATCCTTTTTTTTTCCCCCCCCCCCCTAATTATTCAGCATTTCTTCACAGGAGTCCCAGACCACAGCAATGCATATATACAACATACAGCACTCCCATACATCCACCACAAAACCCCTTTCCTTCCACAGCAATACTCTTACACCCTATTCACATCATATTTACTTAAGGTGATGTACAGAGTCTGAGACATTAGCTTTCCAACAAGGTAATATCTGTGCTTACATTATGGTGCATACTTTAGGATACACAGTTCTTTACATTTTTAGTTATCCTATGTTTTACATTATGGTCTACATTATCAGTCTGTCATCTCCTATAAGTTATGGTGTAATATTACATGTCCCATATCCATCCCTGTGTACTCTCAAAAAACTCCTCTCTTGCCCCCCCTTCACTTTGGTTCCGCACATTTAACGTCCATTTTCCCTTCCACCTTGGTGCCCACAGTGACAGCCAACCTCCGTTTCATGAGGAGCCACTTCCAGAAATAGATGGAACAGTGTTCAGGGCCTAACCTGCTCAACTGCCCCAATGCCCTGGGAGCCACCCTTTCTCTCGAGGGATACAGTTCCCTCTATTTGGTGGCACCAGTCCTCCCCAGGATGTGGGTCCACCCCCACTCTCACTACTTGGGATTCTACCCCATGGTGTCACCCACTCTGGCAGAATGAGCATTTAGGCATTCCCCAGGAGCCCGTCCTGCATCAGACCCTCCCCTCCGAGCATTCCAAACAGGTAACCCTCTTTATTATATTTTGATATGATTTTATCGGCATTTTACTCTCCACCACCTCCTGACCCTCTCCTGTGTTCGTATGCTCCACCTCCCTCCCCCCACTTTTGGGCAACGTTACCCAACCATCCCTCCCCAGCCACCCTCAAACCCGTAAAGCCCCAACCAAAGGCAACCACTTCCCCCATTTTATCTCTTCTTTGTGTTCATACTTACCACCATCTCATCCTAAATTCCACCCCTGCAGACATCGGCTCATATCCTTCCTCCACCCTCCGATTTCCTGCAAGCCTATCGTTCAGTCTATTGCTATCTAGGGCAGCTTGTTTATTTCATATCATTGAGGTCATGTAGTATTTGTCCTTCAATGTCTGGGTTGCTTCACTCAACATAAGGTTCTCAAGATTCATCCATGTTATCACATGTGTGTGTAGTGTGTTTGTTCTTACAGCCGAGTAGTATTCCATTGTGTGTATATACCACATTTTATTGATCCACTCATCTGTTGATGGGCATTTGGGTTGATTCCAACTTTTGGCAATAGTGAACAATGCTGCTATGAACATTGGTGTACATATATCGGTTTGTGTCCTTGTTTTCAGTTCTGCTGGGTATATACCCAGAAGTGGTATTGCTGGGTCATATGGCAAATCTATGGCTAGGTTTTTGAGAAACCGCCATACTGTCCTCCAGAATGGTTGGATCCTTCCGCATTCCCACCAGCAGTGGATGAGTGTTCCCCTTCCTTCACATCCTCTCCAGCACTTGTATTCTTCTGTTTTTTTCATAGCTGCCAATCTTATGTGTGTAAGATGGTATCTCATTGTAGTTTTGATTTGCATTTCCCTGATAGCTAGAGATTTGGAACATTTTTTCATGTGCTTTCTTGCCATTTGTATTTCTTCTTCGGAGAAGTGTCTGTTTAAGTCTTTTTCCCATTTTTTAAATGGGTTGTTTATCTTTTTATTTTCAAGATATAGGAGTTCTTTATATGCAAGTTATAAGTTTCTTATCAGATATATGATTGCCAAATATTTTCTCCCACTGTGTGGGCTCCCTTTTTACTTTCTTGACAAACTCCTTTGAGGTGCAGAAGGCTTTAATTTTGAGGAAGTCCCATTTATCTATTAGTTCTTTTGCTGCTCGTGCTTTTGGTGAGATATTCATAAATCCATTTCCTATTACAAGGTCCTGTAGATGTTTCCCTACACTGCTTTCTAAGGTTTTTATGGTCTTGGCTCTTATATTTAGGTCTTTGATCCATCTTGAGTTGATCTTTGTATAAGGTGTGAGATGGTAATCTTCTTTCATTCTTCTACATATGGCTATCCAGTTCTCCAGACACCATTTGTTGAATAGGCCACTCTCTCCCAATTGAGAGGGTTTGGTGGCTTTATCGAATATTATGTGGCTGTATATGTGAGGTTCTATATCAGAGTTTTCAATTTGATTCCATTGGTCTATGTGTCCCTCCTTATGCCAATACCATGCTGTTTTCACCACCGTAGCTTTATAGTATGTTTTGAAGTCAGGTAGTGTGATTCTTCCAATTTTGTCTTTCTTTTTCAGTATGTCTTTGGCTATTCGGGGTCACTTTCCTTTCCAAATAAATTTCATAGTTAGTTTTTCTAGTTCCTTAAAGAAGGCTGCGTTGATTTTTATTGGGATTGCATTGAATGTGTAGATCAGTTTTGGTAGGATAGACATCTTAATAATGTTCAGTCTTCCTATCCATGAACAAGGAATAGTCTTCCATTTATTTAGGTCTTCTTTGATTTCCTTGAACAATCTTGTATAATTCTCGTTGTATAAGTTCTTTACCTCTTTAGTTAAATTTATTCCTAAGTATTTGATTTTTTTATTTACTATTGTGAATGGTATTTGTTTCTTGATTTCCTCCTGATCTTGCTCATTATTGGTGTACAGAAATGCTACTGATTTTTGCGCATTGATCTTATAACCTGCGACTTTACTAAACTCATTTATGAGTTCTAGAATCTTCATTGTCGATCTCTCAGGATTTTCTATGTATAGGATCATGTCATCTGCAAATAATGAAATTTTGACTTCTTCCTTTCCAATTCGAATGCCTTTTATTTCTGGTTCTTGCCTCAGTGCTCGTGCAAGTACTTCTAAGACAATATTAAATAGGAGTGGAGACAGCGGGCATCCTTGTTTTGTTCCTGAGTTTAGAGGGAAGGAGTCTAGGATTTCTCCATTGTAAACAATATTGGCTTTAGGTTTTTCATATATACTCTTTATCATGTTCAAAAAATTCCCTTGTATTCCAATCTTTTGGAGTGTTTTTATCAAGAAAGGGTGCTGTATTTTGTCAAATGCTTTTTCTGCATCAATAGATATAATCATGTGATTTTTTTCCTTCAATCTGTTTATATGGTGTATTACGTGGATTGATTTTCTTATGTTGCACCATCCTTGCATACCTGGGATGAATCCCACTTGGTCGTGGTGTATAATACATTTAATGTGTTGTTGAATATGATTAGCAAGTATTTTGTTAAGTATTTTTGCGTCTAGGTTCATTAGAGAAATTGGTCTGTAATTTTCCTTTCTTGTGATGTCTTTGTTTGGCTTTGGTACTAGGGTAATGTTGGCATCATAGAAGGAGTTGGGTAATGTTCTTTCCGTTTCAATGTTTTGGAATAGTTTCAGCAGGATTGGTGTCAGTTCTTTCCGGAATGTTTTGTAGAATTCACCTGTGAAGCCATCTGGCCCTGGGCTCTTCTTAGTTGGGAGATTTTTGATAACCAATTCTATCTCTCTGCTTGTGGTTGGTTTGTTAAGATCATCAATTTCTTCTTTCGTCAATATGGGCTGCTTATGTGTTTCTAGGAATTTGTCCATTTCCTCTAGATTGTCATTTTTGTTGGAATATAGTTTTTCAAAATATCCTCTTATGATAGTCTTTATTTCTGTGGGGTCAGTGGTGATATCGCCTTTCTCATTTCTTATTTTGTGTATTTGCATCTTCTCTCTTTTTTTCTTTGTTAGTGTTGCTAAAGGTTTGTCAATTTTGTTAATCTTCTCAAAAAACCAGCTCTTGGTCTTGTTTATCTGTTCAAGTGCTTTCTTATTTTCTATTTCATTTAGTTCTGCTCTTATCTTTGTTATTTCCTTTCTTCTTCTTCCTGTTGGGCTACTTTGTTGTTGTTTTTCTAATTCCTTCAAATGTGCAGTTAGTTCTTCAATTTTTGCTCTTTCTTCTTTTTTGATATATGAATTTATGGCTATAAACTTCCCTCTCAGTACTGCTTTTGCTGCATCCCATAAATTTTGGTATGTTGTGTTATCATTATCATTTGTTTCAAGGTAGTCATTGATTTCTTTTGAGATTTCCTCTTTGACCCACTGTTTTTCTAAGAGTGTGCTGTTTAATTTCCAAATCATGGTGTGAAATCTGGGCTTCTGTCCCTTGCAAATCTCCAGCTTGACTCCGCTGTGGTCAGAGATAAAGTTTTGTATGATTTCAATCTTTCTGAATTCGTTCAGCCTTTCTTTGTGGCCTAGCATATGATCTATCTTGGAGAATGATCCATGTGCGCTTGAGAAAAATATATATCCTGCTCTGTTTGGGTGTAGCGATCTATATATGTCTATTAGATCGAGCTCCTCTAATATACTATTCAGATGTTTTGTTTCTTTGGTGATTCTCTTTTGAGATGTTCTGTCCAGAGTTGATAGTGGTGTATTAAAATCCCCCACTATAATTGTAGATGTATCTATTCTTTCACTTAGTTTTTCCAGCGTTTGCCTGGCGTATTTAGAGTCACCCTTGTTAGGGGCATAGATATTTATGATTGTTCGATCTTCTTGACAGATTTTCCCTTTCACTAAAATGTAGTATCCTTCTTTGTCTCTCACAATTGTTTCACATTTAAAGTCTATTTTGTCTAATATTAATATAGCTACTCCTGCCTTTTTTTGGTTATTGTTAGCTTGTATGATTGTTTTCCAGCCATTCACTTTCAATCTCCATGCGTCTCTAGGTCTAAGATGTGTCTCTTGTAGACAGCATATGGATGGGTCATATTTCCTTATCCAATGTCCCAGTCTGAATCTTTTGATAGGTGAGTTTAATCCGTTGACTTTCAGTGTTATTACTATCAAGGAATTATTTGTGTTAGCCATATTTTGATTGGATTTGTGTTTGTCATATTTTGTTTGTATATATTTTTTGTCTTTTTTGTTGTTGTTGTTGGTCTTATACTCTCCTCCAACTCTGCCTTTCCTGTTTTTTCCTTTCTTCCTGCAGAACTCCCTTTAGAATTTCTTGAAGGGGAGGTTTCTTGTTGGTGTACTCTTTGGATAATTTGACAAGTATGTCTTGGGGTGGGCCTGTTGGGGTTTATGACTTGTGGAGTGTGCTGTGCTTCTTGGATATGTACATCTGTCTCTTTCAGTAGATTTGCGAAGTATTCAGCCATTATTTCCTGCAGCACTCCTTCTGACCCCTTTCCCTTCTCTTCACCTTCTGGAATGCCTATAATAAGTATGTTTGAGCATTTTGCATTGTCATTCAGGTCCCTAAATCCTAATTGGATTTTTTCTATCTTCTTATTGACCCCTTCTACTATCTGTTTGATTTCTGATGTACTGTCTTCCACATCACTAATTCTCTGCTCTGTCTCTTCTAGTCTGCTGATATTTGCTGCAAGTGTATTTTTGATTTCTTGAACTGTGGTGTTCATTCCCATCATATCTGTTATGTTTTTGCATATGTCTGCAATTTCCCCTCCAAGTGATGTCTTCATGTTGTTAACCTCTTTCATTACTGCATCAAATTTGTCGGTGATAAATGTTCTGAGTTCTTTCATTGCTTGTGCCAAGTTTTGCTCCCCTTCGTGATTATTGGTTTGTTGATTGGATTCAGTCATGTTTTCCTGATTATTGGTTTGGTTTGTAGATTTTTGTTGCTTTCTGGTCATCTCTTTATTTTGACAAATTTAATCAGTTCCTTAGCTTCTTTGTCTGCTTTTGGAGGTTAATTAGTTGTTATTTTTGCATAGGTGTTATATCTTCTTTTTGTCACTTTTTTCTTCTTATTCAAGTTACTTGTTGTTGGTTAAGTTCACTTTAGAAGAAAGTATTAGTGTTGGGGAAAGGCAATTGTGTCAGCAAGGGAAAAGTGTAAAGTAGTATTAGTAATGTATGTTAACAAAGCAAGAATATGAGATCTGGGAGGATGGAGGTTAGATTCATGTAGATTGTATAGAGTTATAGCTGTAGGTAGAGTACCTTTTATGAAGTAGATGACTGAATATGGGTGGAATATGGTATGAACTACAAAGCTATTGTTTTCATGAGAGAGGGAAAAAGAAAAGAAAGGTAAACATTTCAAGAGTGGATAACAGACAGAAAACAGAACAAAGGTATTAGAAATTAAGAGTTAGACACTTTGTGGATCAAAGAATGGGAGGTGGGGGGTGGAATATAGTAGAGACAGTAGATGATAGTGGATATCAAGATGCAGGGGAAGGGGGATAGTGTAGGTAGCCTAAATCAGTTCACACAAAAATGAGGCAGTGGAGGATGGGAAAACCCAGCAAATGTGAGGTGTTCCCTGTAGCACCTATTGTGTACTTGAATTAAAATAAAATAAGTGGAAAATGAGGGACAAGAGGGAAAGAGAAAACCGAAAAAAAACCTAATTATAATAAAGAAAAAAAGAAAGACAAGAAGAAAGGAAGAAAGAAAAAGAGGATAAGCAAACGGTGGGGAACAGATAGGGGGAAGAGTGATACAGGTATACACGTGTCACAATTGCAACACTATCTAAAACAACCAAAAAAGCCCCTAAATAACTGTATAAAAAAAAAAAGGACTTTGGGGGACACGCTAGGAGAAAAGACTAGGGGATAATGCAATATTAGCAATCAGGGCGTCAAACAGAGTAAAAAATAAGATAAAGTGAAAATAAAAACAGAACAATATGAATCAATATAGATAAAACACAAAGGTTAAGGTCCAGAGCACTCAAGGATCCCAGGTAGACCCCAGAGCGTGATGGATTCAGGGGTGGAAAGTCTGAGACACTGAAGACTCAAGAGGTGTGAGTCTGGGGTGTAGACCGCCGGAGTCCAGGGGACCCAGACCTGGCAACCTCAAATCTGGTCCACGGAAAGCTTAGGAGCCCCGCAGTGCAACACAGCCCTCAGGGATCCCCGTAGCTGGGTGCCAGCCCCATGGGGGAAGCCAGATCCACGAATTCTATATTGAATGTCTGATCCCTGAAATTCACCTACACCTCAGGGTATCAGCCCTTTGGACAGCTCCCTCCCTGTGCTCCCACGCAACGGCCACTTGAGGGCGCCTCTACACCACGGCCAGTTCAATGACCCAGATCCCAAGCCCCACCGGGTGGGGTGGGCTTCAGCTGGAAACGCGGAAAACAGACTCTAAGATCTGAAATCCCAAACTTCGCAAAATATTCCCCAGTCAGCTTCCAGACGTGTCCTCCTCCCTCACTGCACCCTACGACAGTCTCCCAATTGTGTCCCCTTATTGCTCAAAATCCAATTCCATTGCAGATCTGCAGTCGGACCTGTGGGGATGGGGCTCCAGGCGGAAGCGCTTCCCCCCCGGTCCGGCTACCAAAACATCCCCCACTTCACAAGAAAACACCGTCTGTCTCCCCAAATCAATCTGCTAAGGAGTCTTGTCCCAACAATCCCTCACCAGCCAGCCCAGTATCCGCGAATTTCTCAGCACTGCAAAGCCTCCAGAAAGAGGAAAAAAAAAACAAAAACCCCTGGCCGCCGCGGCTCTGGAGCTGCAAGAGCGCCTGCTACCGCGGCTCTGCCCACCCAAGGAGGGAACTTCCCGTGCCCAGCTGGGACCTCCGTTTATATATTATAGATGTATCCTCTCTGTTACCTTCCCACCGAATTGATGTCCAGACACCTTCCAACCAGCAAAAATCCCCGAAACAGCGCGGTCCTAAAGAGCCTTCAACGCTGCCCAGCCGCCCCCTGCAGAGACACTACCAGGCAAGCTCACGCAGCCACCATCTTGCCTCTCCTTCCAATTGTCAGTAAAGTTATTTTTGATCCGGGCATGTTTCCAGGTGGTGAAGTAAGATTGTCACCAATGCCTGCTCAATATTTAGGTTTTCCCTGAGGCTCACTCTTCCTTCTTCAGCTACAATGTGGGCAGTCTCTTGGGGCTTCATGCTTAAATGATCTTGTAGTTCTCTCTCCTCTGACATAGAGATTATTACTTTCAGTGCCTTCTATATCAGTCGCACATGTTCTGCTCTCTTCCCAAGTTCAGCTGTAAGCTATTAGGAAAATAGCTCATTTCTTCCGAGGGCCTCAGTGCTGTGACCCTCTCCTTTTTGTCACATAATAAGCTAAAAAATGTCAGAGCTATCTCTTCTTGTGTCTGTGTATTTATAATTCTTTCCCTATGTTTCCATTTATATCTGGCCCACCAAGGGGACAGAAACAAAACCTTAGTCATGGCTCACTAACATTGTACAAATAAAAGCTCTAAGTCAATGTCATCAAGTAATCTAATCAAAGACCCCTCAACTGAATTTAATGCAAAGGACGTCACACCCAGAAGAATAGATTAGTTAATAAAAACAATATTTCTCATTTTGGGATACATAAAATAATTTCAAACTAACATAGCAATCATTTTTCATTTTTTAGCTATGGACATCCAGTTCTTCAAACACTATTTATTGAAGAGAATGTTTTGTCCCAGTTGAATGGGCTTGGTGACATTTTCAAATAGTAGCTGGACAATTTTGTGCAGGTTTTTATCTGAACTCTCAGTTTGGTTCCATTGGTCAGTATGTCTATCATTGTACCAATACCATGCAGTTTTCATATTGTAGATTTGTAGTATTCTTTAATGACAGCATAATTCTGCAGATTTTGTTTTTCCATTTCAAGATATTTTATGCTATTTAGGCCCCTTACCCTTCCAAATAAATCTGATAATTGGATTTTCCAGTTTGTAAAAATGTGCTTTTCAAAATTTTATTAGGATTACATTAAATCTGTAAATACATTTAGTTAGGAGAGTCACTTAATATTTTCTCTTCCAATCCACTAACATGGAATATACTGACATTTATTTAGGCCCCCATTGATTTCCTTTAGCAAGTTGTGTAGTTTTCTCTGCACAAGTCCATTACTTCTCCAGTTAATTTTATTCCTTGATATTTTATTCTTTTACTGGCTATTTTAAATGGAATTTTGCAATTGATTTCTTCCTCAGAGTTCTCATTAGCTGTACAGAAATGCTACTGATTATTAAGTGTTGAACTTAGATCCTACCACTTTACTGAACTTGTTTATCAGGTCTAGAAATTTTTGTTATATAATTTTAGGAACTTTCTATATATAGGAACATGTTATTTGCAAATATTGAGTTCTTCTTTTCCAATTTGGATGATTTTTATTTCTTTTTCTTTCCTAGGTGCTTGTGCAAATACTTCTAATATATTGTTACAAAAGAGCAGTGACAGTAGGCATCTTTATATTGTTCCAGATCTTACATGGAAATTCTTTAGCATTTCATAATTCAGTATGCTGTTAACTGTGAGTTTTTCCTATATACCGTTTATCATGTTGAGGAAATTTACTTCCATTCCTCTTTTTTAAGGTAATTTTGTTCAAAAAACGATGCTATATTTTGTCCAAGACTTTTCTGTGTCAGTGGGATGATCATGTGATTTTTCTCTTTGATCAATTAATGTGGTGTATTAACATTAATTGATATTTTTATGTAGTAATGTCCCTGCATACTAGGGATAAAACAAACTTGATCATTTAAATTTTGATTGATGTATACGTAGATATGATTATCAAGTATTTTGTTGAGTACTTTTTGCATCTAAGTTCTTTAGAGCGATTCATAGGTAGGTTTCTTATCTTATGGCTTCTTTATGTGGCCGTGGCTGTGTTAGCATGATGTAGGCATCATATAATGAATTAGGTAATTTTCCCTCCCCTTCAGTTTTGACATAGAATTTGAGCAGGACTGGCATTATGTCTTTATGGAATGATTGATATATATTTTTCCATTAAACAATCTTCTCCTGGGCTTTCCTTGGTTGGAGGTCTTTGCTGAAGATTTCAATCTCACTACATGTGATTGGTCTATTGATTTCTTCCGTTTCTTTCATCAGGGCAGGTTGATTGTCTGTTTCTTGAAATTCATCCATTTAATCTAAATTTTCCATTTTGTTGACATAAAGATATTCAAAGTATTCTTTTATGATACTCTTTATTTCTGAGGGATCAGTGGTTATATCCCTCTATTTCTGAATTTATTTCTTTGCATCTTCTTTCTTTTTTCTTTTAGATTGACTAAAATTTTATCAATTTCATTACTCTCAAAAACAAGCTTTTTTTCTTATTTTCTTTTTTTTTAATTCACAATTTCATTAAAGTCTTCTCTAATCTTTATTATTTTTTCTTCTGCTTTCTTTGGGATTACTTAATTGCTCTTTTTCTATTTCTTTTTGGGGTTAGGTCCATTATCAATTTCTGCTTTATTATTTAGTTATATATTTTGTCTATTTTATAAAGATACATAGATCACAAAAAGTGTCAGATTAAAAAGTATAAGAGGTTCCCATATACCCCACACTCCACCCCATCCCTCTCCTCCACATCAACAACCTCTTTCATCATTGTGGCACATTCATTGCATTTGGTGAATACATTTTGGAGCACTGCTGCACCACATGGATTGTAGTTTACATTGTAGTTTATACCCTCCCCCATTACATTAAGTGGTTTATGGCAGGATATAAAATGTCTAGCATCTGTCCCTGAAATATCATTTATGACAACTACAAGTCCCAAAAGTTCCCCCACATAACAACTCTTCTTCTCTCTCCTTGCCCTCAGCAACTACCATGGCATCTGTCTCCACACCAATGACAACAATTGCTTCTATTGCTAGTCACAATAGATCTATAGTGGAATAGCTGTAGGTCCACTCTAATCCATATTTTATTCCTCCATCCTGTGGAACCTGGGATGGTGATTTTACTGTGACCTAAAACTTTTTTGAAGACAAAATTAAAAATTGAAAAAAAAGGATATATACACTGAGTAAGGAATGAAAGAATTTCCTCCACCTCTAAATTGAGAGGGGGCTTAGATCCCACATGGCTGATGGACGTGATTCTACGGCTTGTAATTTGGCACTCTTTGTTTCCTGGAGTGGTGGTTGACCATCTTCACCTCCTTGTTAACAGACCCGGGTAAGTCCAATGAGACATGCATAAGCACAAACCCTCTGGTAACCTCCTTATATTTTTTGCAGTCTCTTAGTCATATAAACTCATTTGTCTTCATTTCCCTCTTTTATTCAAGGTCTTTTTCTAGTTGCATCACCAGCTAGTGATTGGTGGACATCCACCCATGCCAGGAAGGCTCATCCCCAGGAGTCATGTCCCACATCGGAGGGAAGGTGATGCATTTACAGGCTGAGTTTGGCTTAGAGAGTAGCCACATTTCAGCACTATGGATGCTTTCAGGAGGTAACTCTTAGGTATTCAGCAACTCATGCCTAGTTGAAGTTTCAGGCACACAGTCTCATAAGCATAGTCATCAGTAACAAGGGCTCATCATTGGGCCATCCTTCACTGTTCTTTGCTCTTGCACTTGGGGGATCATTGCTGTTGCACTGGGATATGTGACAGAGCTCCCCTGGCTGGAACTCTGCACTCTCTCAGTTGTCATTAGTAACTGTAACTAATGGATATGAAAATATCCAATGAATACTTGAACATTTTTATATATCCTATATTCATGCCCTGGAGAACTCCCTCCCAACCATGTGTCCCCATCACTAACACCCCACACCATTGTTCCTCCCCTGTGATAGTTGAATCCCTCTGTGGTCCAAAATTTCTTTAAAAATAAAGCCTAATGCCAAATTCAATTAGTAGGAAAGGGAAATAGTAATGATAGGTTCAAATATTAGAAATAGAATACATGCTAATTTAGAAACACTAAAATGAAGTAAAAAATAAATTGGGCTATTAAAAATGAAAAATATCAGAAAACTTTGCTTTTGATGTTTTGTCTTTCATCACTGTAATCGGTATTGCCCTGCGTGGACAGTGGCAAGGCAAATTCTTTCATTCCTTACTCAGTGTATATATCCTTTTTTTTCAATTTTTAATTTTGTCTTCAAAAAAGTTTTAGGTCACAGTAAAATCACATATACAATATAGGGAACTCCTATATATCCAACATCAAACCCTTTTCTCCATTCCCCAGCAATTATCTTTTTACATGTTCATGCTATATTTGCTGCAGCTGACATGCAGTTATTGAAACATAGCTACCAAACATTGTTCCATTTTGGTTTACATTATGGTTTATAGTTTAGATTGTACAATTTTCTAAAATGTTAGTTACATTATGGTTTACATTATGGTTTACATTTTAGCTTATAGACTTTTAAAAATTTTCAGTGAGATTTAACATGTCTAATATTCATCATTTCATGGTCTCTTGGAACATTTCCATTGTCCCCCAGTTACCCCACTTCCATCTATTCTATTCCTCTCTCCACCTCCCTTCAGGGCCCACAGTAAAAACTGAGCTTCACTGCTTGAAAGACCAGATTCACAGATACTTGTAACAATGCTGAGGGCTTGGCACACTAGACTGTCCTCCCCCATTGGGTGTCACCAATTCTCTTGAGAGACACCATTCCCTATGTTTGAGAACTTTAGACCTCCCCAGGATGGGGGTACACCTTCCCCCTCATTGTATGGGTCTCCATCCAATGATATAACTCACTATGACAAGATGAGGACTCACACATTCCCTAGAAGCCTGTCCCTGTGTGAGATGATTCCCATTAAGCATATTAAACAAGTAACTCTTACTTATTGTATTTTCTTAAGTGTTTTATTAACATTATAGTATCAACCACAAACCTGATGATCTCCCATGTTCATCTGTTCTCCCTAACCCTCCCTCCAATTATTTAGGCCATCTGTACCATCTTCCCATCCCTAGACCCCCTTAAGCCTGCAAAGCCCCACCCAATACTAACCTTATGCTCCCTTCTTATCCCTTCCTTGTACAACTACTTACCTCCACTTTATCATAGGTTTCCCTCATATAGGCATCAGCTCACAATCTTCCTCTCCACCCGCAATTTCCTGTAAGCCTAACACACAGTCTCTAGCTCTCTAAGACAGCTTAGTTTGCTTTTTCATATCAGAGAGGTCATGTAGTATTTGTCATTCAATACTTGGCTTGCTTCACTCAACATAAGGTCCTCAAGATTCCAATGTAGTCATTTTAGGACTATAAATTGTCCTATATCACTCTTTTGCTACATCCAATAAGATTTGTTATGTTGTGATCTCATTTTTTCTTTTTTTTTTTTTAAAGATTTATTTATTTATTTAATTTCCCCCCCTCCCCTGGTTGTCTGTTCTTGGTGTCTATTGGCTGCGTCTTGTTTCTTTGTCCGCTTCTGTTGTTGTCAGTGGCATGGGAAGTGTGGGCGGTGCCATTCCTGGGCAGGCTGCTCTTTCTTTTCACACTGGGCGGCTTTCCTCACGGGCGCACTCCTTGCGCGTGGGGCTCCCCCACGCGGGGGACACCCTTGCGTGGCACGGCACTCCTTGCGCACATCAGCACTGTGCATGGCCACCTCCACACGGGTCAAGGAGGTCCGGGGTTTGAACCGCGGACCTCCCATATGGTAGACGGACGCCCTAACCACTGGGCCAAAGTCCGTTTCCCGTGATCTCATTTTCTTTCACTTTAGGGTAGTCACTAATTTCTGTGGCAATTTCCTCATTAACCCACATATGTTTAAGAGTGTTTTGTTTAACTTCCATATATGTGTACTTCCTCTTTATTGATTTCTAGCTTCATCTGTTGTGAACAGATAAACTGTTTTTTTGTTTCTTTTAATTTTTATCTTTTAAAAAGATACAAAATCACAAAAGTTTTACAATAAAAATATAAGAGATTCCATATACCCCACTCCCCACACCTCCCACTCCTCCCACATCAACAACTTCTTTCATTAGTGTGGCATATTCATGGCATTTGTTGAGTACACTTTTTAGCATTGCTACACAGAATGGGTTATAGTTTATGTTGTAGTTTATGCTCTTTTCCAGTCCATTCAGTGGGTTATGGTAGGATATATAATGTCCTGCATCTGTCCCTGCATTATCATTCAATACAAAACCAAGTCCTAGGCGGGGCAAGATGGTGGCTGAGTGAGCATACATGATAATTTCTCCTGCAAAGAAGCAGCTGGACAGCATTGGAAATTCTACGGGACCAGGCTGTTTCAGGATTTTGCAGGGCAGAAGATGTCTGGACATCGATTTGGTGGAAAAGTAACAGAGAAAATTCGTGTATAAGATAAAATTGAGGCTCTATTACAAGGAGGTGGGAACTGCGCATGGGAGACTCCCTCCTGGGGTGGACGGAACCACAGCACCGGTGCTGCGGGGGTGATTTCTGGAGGCTCTGTGGTACTGGGGAATTCATAAGCCCTGAGTGGGCTATTGGGGGGCTAACAGGGCAGGAGGCCTTCACAGACTGATTTGGGGAGACAAAAGGGAGTTTTATTGCGAGGTGGGGAATTTTTGATTGCGGACACAAATAATAGTGCTTCTGGCTATAGCCCCGCCCCCACAAGGCTGGCTGCTGATCTGCAGCAGCCTTAAATTGTTCACAATAACGAGACATCACCAGGAGACTGTTTCAGGAACTGGGAGGGTGGAAGATGTCTGGAAGCCGATTAGGGGAATATTTTGTGAAGTGTGGGAATTTTGGTTTTGGACTCTGTTATCGGCATTTCCAACTGGAGCCCCACCCCTGGGCCTGGTTACTGATCTGTGTCATTACATTGGCTGCAGTGTAGAGGGGCCCCCAGGTGGCCATTCGGAGGGCTTACAGGGTGGGAGGTGTCCTGAAGTCGAATTGGTGATACAGCTACAGAAGAGACCCGAGTGAGTGAGTGAATTGCGGGGTACAGATACATAGGTTACAGTTTGCAGATGGGACCTCCCCCATAGGGCTGGCACCCAGGTGTGGAGATCACTAAAGGCTGTGTTGAACTGTGGTGTTCCTAGGCTCCCTATTAACCAAATTTGGGTTGCCAGGTCTGAGTCCCCTAAACCCTGGTGGCTCACACCTCTTGAGTCTTCAATATCACAGACTTTCCATCCCTGAATCCATCATGCCCTGAGGTCCATTTGCGGTCCTTGAATGTCCCAGCCCTCAACATTTGTGTTTTTTCTTTTTTGTTTTGTTTTTATTTTATTATTTTTTATTTTTTATTGTCCTGATCACTAACATTGCATTATCTCTTAGTCTTTTCTCCCAGCATATCACCCAAAGTCTTTTTTTTTTTCAGTTATTTAAGTGTTTTTTTGTTGTTGTTGCTGTTGTGGTTGTTCTATATCTTTTTTCATTCCCCTATTTGTTCCCCTCTCTTTACCCACCCCCTTTTTCTTTCTTTCTTTCTTCTTTTTTTTTTTCTCTCTTGTCCCTCATTTTCTTCTATTTATTTTATCTTAATTATACAATAAGTGCTACAGGGACCACCTCACATTTGCTGGGTTTCCTCATCCTCCATTGCCTCATTTCTGTGTGAATTGATTTTGGCTAACTACACTATCCCCTTTCCCCTACATCTTGATATCCTCCATCTTCTACTGTCTCTCCTGTATTCCACCTCCCTTTCTTTGATCCCCAAAGTGTCTAACTCTTAATAAAATATCTTTGTTTTGTTTTCTGTCTTTTATCCACTCTTGAAACTATTGCCTTTCTTTTCTCTTCCCCTCTCACGAAAACACTAGCTTTTTAATTCATACCATATTCCTCCCATATTCAGTTGACTACTTCATTATAGGTACTCTACCTACTGCTATAACTCTACACAACTTACATGAATCTAATATCCATCCTCCCAGATCTCACATTGTTGCTCTGTTAAAATTTATCACCAATACTACTTTACACTTTTTCCTTGCTTACACAATTACCTTTCCCTGGCCCTAATACTTTCCTTTAACGTGAACTCAACCAGCAATGAGAAATTAGAATGAGAAGAACAAAGTGACAAAGAGAAGATATAACACTTATGCAAAAACAACAGCTAATTAATCCCCAAGACTAGACAAAGAAGCTAAGGAAGGGATGAAACCCGTCAAGATAAAATGATGAACAGACAGCAACAAAAATCTACAAACCAAACCAGTAATCAGGAAAACATGGCTGAATCCAATGAACAAACTAAAAATCAGGAAGGAGAGCAGAACTTCGCACAAGAAATGAAAGCTCTCAGAACATTTATCACCAACAAATTTAATGAAGTAAAGGAAGAGGTTAACAACATGAAGACAACACTTGGAGGGGAAATTGCAGACATATGCAAAAAGATAACAGATATGATGAGAATGTACACCACAGTTCAAGAAATCAAAAATACACTCGCTGCAAATATCAGCAGACTAGAAGAGGCAGAGCAGAGAATTAGTGATATGGAAGACAGTACATCATAAATCAAACAGATAGTAGAATTGATGGATAAAAAGATAGAAAAAATCCAGCTAGGACTTAGGGACCAGAATGACAATGCAAAACGCTCAAACATACGTATTATAGGCATCCCAGAAGGAGAAGAGAAGGGAAAGGGGTCAGAAGGAGTGTTGCAGGAAATAATGGCTGAAAATTTCCCAAATTTACTGAAAGAGACAGATGTACATATCCAAGAAGCACAGCACACCCCAATCGTCATAAACCCCAACAGGCCCACCCCAAGACATATACTAGGCAAATTATCAAATGCTCAAGACAAAGAGAAAATTCTAAAAGCAGCAAGAGAAAAGAAAACTATCACATACAAGGGAAACACCATAAGATTAAGTGCTGATTTCTCATCTGAAACCATGGAGGCAAGAATGCAGTGGTATGATATAGTCAAGGTTCTAAAAGAAAAAAATTTCCAACCAAGAATACTCTATGCAGCTAAACTAGCATTCAGAAATGATGGAGAGTTCAAAATATTCACAGATAAACACAAACTGAAACAGTATGCAAACAAGAAACCTCCCCTTCAAGAAATATTGAAAGGAGTTCTGCAGGAAGAAAGGAAAAAACAGGACAGGCAGAGTTGGAGGACAGTGTAAGAGAAAAAAACCAAACAAAAATGACAAACACAAGTCCAATCAAAATATGGCTAACATAAATAATTCCTTTAAAGTAATAACACTGAATGTCAATGGATCAAACTCAACTATCAAAAGATTCAGAATGGGACATTGGATAAGGAAATATGACCCATCTATATGCTGTCTACTAGAGACACATCTTAGACCCAGAGATTCATGGAGGCTGAAAGTGAATGGTTGGAAAACAATCTTACAAGCAAACAATAATGAAAAAAAGGCAGGAGTAGCTATATAAATATCAGACAAAATAGACTTTAAATGTGAAACAATTGTGAGAGACAAAGAAGGATAATACATTTTAGTGAAAGGGAAAATCTGTCAAGAAGAATGAACAATCATAAACATTTATGCTCCTAACAAGGGCACCTCTAAATACATGAGGCAAACGCTGGAAAAACTAAGTGAAAAAATAGATGCATCTACAATTAGAGTGGGGGATTTTAATACACCACTATCAACTCTGGACAGAACATCTCAAAAGAGAATCACTGAAGAAACAAAATATTTGAACAGTATATTAGAGGAGCTGGATCTAATAGACATATACAGATCATTAAACCCAAACACAACCGGATATACATTTTTCTCAAGGGCACATGGATCATTCTCCAAGATAGACCATATGCTAAGCCACAGAAAAGGGCTTAATGAATTCAGAAAGATCAAAATCATACAAAATAATATCTCTGACCACAGTGGAGTGAAGCTGGAAATTTGCAAGGGCCAGAGGCACAGATTTCACACCAAGATTTGGAAATTAAACAGCACACTCTGAGAAAAACAGTGGGTCAAAGAGGAAATCTCAAAAGAAATCAATGACTACCTTGAAACAAATGATAATGATAACACAACATACCAAAATTTATGGGATGCAGCAAAAGCAGTACTGAGAGGGAAATTTATAGCCATAAATTCATACATCGAAAAAGAAGAAAGAGCAAAAATTGAAGAACTAACTGCACATTTGGAGGAATTAGAAAAAAAAAACAATGTAATCCAACAGGAAGAAGAAGGAAGGAAATAACAAAGATAAGAGCAGAACTAAATGAAATAGAAAATAGGACAGCACTTGAAAAGATAAACAAGACCAAGAGCTGATTTTTTAAGAAGATCAGTAAAATTGACAAACCTTTAGCAAGACTAACAAAAAAAAAAAAAGAGAGAAGATGCAAATACACAAAATAAGAAATGAGAAAGGAGATATCGCCACTGACCCCACAGAAATAAAGACTAACGTAAGAGGATACTTTGAAAAACTATATTCCAACAAAAATGACAATTCAGAGGAAATGGACAAATTTCTAGAAACACATAAGCAGCCTATATTGATGAAAGAAGAAATTGATGATCTCAACAAACCAATCACAAGTAAAGAGATAGAATCAGTCATTAAAAAACTCCCAACAAGGAATAGCCCAGGGCCAGACGGCTTCAGAGGTGAATTCTACAAAACATTCCAGAAAGAACTAACACCAATCCTGCTGAAACTCTTCCAAAAAATCGAAACAGAAGGAACATTGCCTAACTCCTTCTATGATGCCAACATTACCCTAGTACCAAAGCCAAACAAAGACACCACAAGAAAGGAAAATTACAGACCAATTTCTCTAATGAACCTAGACGCAAAAATACTTAATAAAATACTTGCTAATCGTATTCAAAAACACATTAAAAGAATTATACACCACGACCAAGTGGGCTTCATTCCAGGTATGCAAGGATGATTCAACATAAGGAAATCAATCAATGTAATACACCGTATAAACAGATTGAAAGAAAAAAATCACATGATTATATCTATAGATGCAAAATAGCATTTGACAAAATACAGCACACTTTCTTGATAAAAACACTCCAAAAGTTCGGAATACAAGGAAATTTTTTGAACATGCTAAAGAGTATATATGAAAAACCTACTACCAACATTGTTTACAATGGAGAAATCCTAAAATCCTTCCTTCAAATGTCAGGAACAAGACAAGGATGCCCACTGTCTCCCCTTCTATTTAACATTGTCTTAGAAGTACTTGCTCGAGCACTGAGGCAAGAACCAGATATAAAAGACATTCAAATTGGAAAGGAAAAAGTCAAAATTTCATTATTTGCTGATGACATGATCCTATACATAGAAAACCCTGAGAGGTCTACAACAAAGCTTCTAGAACTCATAAATGAGTTTAGTAAAGTTGCAGGTTATAAGATCAATGTGCAAAAATCAGTAGCATTTCTGTACACCAATAATGAGCAAGATCAGGAGGAAATCAAGAAACAAATACAATTCACAATAGTAAATAAAAAAATCAAGTATTTAGGAATAAATTTAACTAAAGATGTAAAAAACTTATACACCAAGAACTATACAAGAATGTTCAAGGAAATCAAAGAAGATTTCCAAATAAATTATGAAATTTATTTGGCAAGGAAAGAGGCTGCAAATAGCCAAAGACATTTTGAAAAAGAAAAACGAAATTGGAGGAATCACACTACCTGACATCAAAACATACTACAAAGCTACAGTAGTGAAAACAGCATGGTATTGGCATAAGGAGAGACACACAGACCAATGGAATTGAATTGAAAGTTCTGATATAGAACCTCATATATATAGCCATATAATATTCGATAAAGCCACCAAACCCTCTCAACTGGGAGAGAATGGCCTATTCAACAAATGGTGCCTGGAGACCTGGATAGCCATATGTAGAAGAATGAAAGGGGATTACCATCTCACACCTTATACAAAGATCAGCTCAAGATGGATCAAAGACCTAAATATAAGAGCCAAGACCATAAAGACCTTGGAAAGCAGTGTAGGGAAACATCTACAAGACCTTGTAATAGGAAACGTCTTCATGAACATCACACCAAAAGCACAAGCAGCAAAAGAACAAATAGATAAATGGGACTTCCTCAAAATTAAAGCCTTCTGCACCTCAAAGGAGTTTGTCAAGAAAGTAAAGGGAACCTACGGAATGGGAGAAAATAATTGGCAACCATATAGCTGATAAGAGACTTATAACTTGCATATATAAAGAACTCCTATATCTTGAAAATAAAAAGATAAACAACCCATTTAAAAAATGGGAAAAATATTTAAAGAGACACTTCTCCAAAGAGGAAATACAAATGGCTAAAAAGCACATGAAAAAATTCTCCAAATCTCTAGCTCTCAGGGAAATGCAAATCAAAACTACAATGAGATACCATCTTACTTCCATAAGATTGGCAGCTATGAAAAAAGCAGAATACAAATGCTGGAGAGGATGTGAAGAAATGGGAACACTCATCCACTGCTGGTGGGAATGCAGAAGGATCCAACCATTCTGGAGGACAGTTTGGCGGTTTCTCAAAAAACTAACCATAGATTTGCCATATGACCCAGCAATACCACTGCTGGGTATATACCCAGCAGAACTGAAAACAAGGACACAAACAGATATTTGCGCACCAATGTTCATAGCAGCATTGTTCACTATTGCCAAAAGTTGTAATCAACCCAAAATGCCCATCAACAGATGAGTGGATCAATAAAATGTGGTAAATACATACAATGGAATACGACTTGGCTTTAAGAACAAATACACTACAAGCACATGTGACAACATGGATGAATCTTGTGAACCTTATATTGAGTGAAGCAACGCAGACATTGAAGGACAAATATTACATGACCTCAATGATATGAAATAAGCAAGCTGCCTCAGAGAGCTAGAGACTGGAAAATAGGCTTACAGGAAATCGGGGGATGAAGGAAGGATGTGAGCTGATATCTGCATGGGTGGAATCTATGATGAGCTGGTGGTAAGTATGTGCACAAAGAAGAGATAAAATGGGGTAAGGGGTTGCCTTTGGGTGGGGCTTTGCAGGTTTGAGGGGGGCTGGGGATGGGCGGATGGGTAATATTGCCCAAAAAATTGGGGGGAGGAAGGGGCAACATGCGAACATAGGAGATTGTCAGGTGTGGGTGGAGAGTAAAATGCTGAGAAAACCATATCAAAATATAATTAGGAGGGTTACCTGTTTAGGATGCTCGGATGGGATGGTCTGATGCAGGACAGACTCCTGGGGAAGGTCTGAATGCTCATTTTTCCAGGGTGGGTTGTACCATTGGGTAGAGAACCATGTAGCGAGAGTGGGGGTGGACCCACATCCTGGGGAGAACTACTGCCATCAAATAGAGGGAACTGTATCTCTTGAGAGAAAGGGTGGCTCCCAGGGCATTAGGGCAGTTGAGCAAGTCAGGTTCTGAACACTGTTGCAAGTATCTCTGGATGTGGCTCCTGGGAAAATGGAGATTGGCTTGCGCTATGGGCCCCAAGGGGAGGGGAAAATGGATGTTGAATGGATGGAACCAAGGTAAATGTGGGGGCAAGAGAGGTGTTTCGTGAGAGTACACAAGGATGGCTATAAAGCATGTAATATTACACCAAAAACATATAGGGGATGACAGACTAATAAGGTAAACCATAATGTAAAACATAGGATAACTAAAAAATTTAGAAAACTATATAGCCTAAAGTATGGGCCAAAATATAAGTACAGATGTAGAAAGCTATTGTCTCAATATCTGTACATCAGTTTCAGTAAATATGGTATGAATAAGTTAAAAGATTATCGCTGTGTAAGGGAAAAGGTTTTATGGCAGATGTGTGGGAGTATTGTATATTGTATATATGAATTACTGTGATCTAAGGCTCTTGTGAAGAGAAGCTCAATAATTAGGAAAAAAGAAAAGAAAAAGATAGGATGTAGAATTTTTCGAAATCAATATGTATTCTATATCTAACCTTTAAACCCATCGCTATATTCCATTTTCTTAGTAAGGGAACCTGACATTATATTGGGCTTCACTTTTCAGGAAGTTTGGGATCACAGAGTGGGTCAACAATGGCAGTGGAGGAATACTAGTATGGGATGTTATTGACAGGCGATATATGGTTGACAGGGGTTATACAGGGCATGTGTCCAGGGTGCATGGAAATGTTTGGATATACTCATAGTGGAAACAATTAAAAAGAACAGCTGGGGGTACTGGGTTCCTGGTTGGGGGGGCTCTGTCATGGTCCCTAGGGTGGCAGCAGCAGTCCCCCAGGTGCAGCAGTAATGACCAGGAAGGAATGAGGGTCTAACAGTGAGCCCCTGATACTAATGACTATGCTTGTGAGCCTATATACCTGAAATAAGAACAAGGCCTAGAGGAGCACTGTGCCTAAGAGTTCCCTCCTGACAGCCTCCGTGTTATTCAAATGTGGCCAGTCTCGAAGCCAAACTCAAAATGTAAACGCAATGCTTTCCCCCACCCGGGGATGAGCCTCCCTGGCACCGAGGGATCACTACCAAGTACCAGCTGATGACATAACTAGAAAATGACCTTAAATTAAAGGTTCAATGCAGACCAGCAGACTATCCCTGTCTACATATAATAACAGGAGTTAAAAATGCTGTTTGACCTAAAGTAAGGGGGAAATGGAAAAGACAAATTAGTTCATATGGCTATGAGTCTCTAAAAAAGAGTCTGGAGGTTGTCAGAAGGATTGCCCTTAGGCACACCTGAGCAGAGTCTCAGAGACAGATAAAGTAGATACAACCCCAGATATTGGTCCTTTTGAGGGCTGAAGAGACCCACAGATTCTATGGTCATGGCAGATGGGGTTCACTGCCATACCAGTTGGCCCTTCTTTGGAGCTGATGTTTCTATGTGATGGAACTGGACTCAGATGGGATCTCTATTCACAAACCTTTCATGCTACTTTACTGGAATTGCAGTTGGTGCTGGGGCTTAAGATATATCTATGGGATTTGAATCTCTGGACTGACAATATGATAGCCAGGCCCTGAACCTCAACAGACCTCAGCTCCTACACTCTGATTTATTGGACTTACTCCACTCAGCTAACATGGAGTTGAAGAAGGTCAACTACCACACCATGGAGCCTAGAGTGCCTTCAACTGAAAGCAGGAGGATTGCATCCAATATCCATGTGGAATCTAAACCCCCTCTTGACATAGATGTGGGATGGACACAACCAAGCCAAAGTCCACGGGAAGGAAGAATACAGTAAAGATCAGAGTGGACTTAATGATATTCTATTCATGAACTATTGTGTTTAATAATCAAGAAAATGTGGCATTGGTGTGGAAAATGTGGCCATGGTGGCTGCTGTGTGTGGGGAATGGGAGGAAGAGATGAGATGTGGAGGCATTTTCGGGACTTGGAGTTATCCTGGGTGGTGCTTCAGGGACAATTGCCAGATGTTGTATGTCCTCCCATGGCCCACTGGATGGAACGTGGGAGAGTGTGGGCTCTGGTGTGGAACACAGGACATGGGGTGCAGCGATGCCCGGAGATGTACTCACCAGATTCAATGGATATGACATGATGATGGGGGAGAGTGTTACTGTGTGGGGAGTGGTGGGATGGGGGCAGTGGGGGTGAATGGGGACCTCATATTTTTTTAATGTAATATCTTTAGAAAATGAATAAATTGAGTAGAATTTGGAGGAAAACAGAATTTAATAGGAATAACAGATATATGTTATTAGATATGATTATTGATACACTGCAATCAAAACTTTTTACACATGTATGCCTATGTTCTCACAGGCAATATCATAAGTGTCATTAATTTATGGACCATAACATTGAGGATCCAAGCTTTTAATCTAAATATTTTGACATTACTAAAGAAGAAAATACATACTTAGAAACCTTTGCTCATTATATTTGGTACTTCTTCAATTCAAGGGTGGGGGCTCATAGTCATTCATTTCTTCTGTTTCATCTCTGCATGCATGTCTTCATTAGCACATAGGCACTAGTATCTTTATAACCTGAAACATAGGTGCTGGGATACAGCACTGTTGCAAAAGAAGGAATCCCTGCCACTATGGAGATATACTCTAGCCGAAGGAGAAGGAAAACATGCAGAAAATTTGGTAGGTTTGAAAAGAAGAGACATGGGGAAAGATAAACAGAATAAAGGATATGGGGAATGCTGCAGTGTTTTAATGGGACCTTCCCTGCATTTGAAGGTTAGAATCAAAGTCTATATTTATGGAAAAGAATCACTTGGAAATAATACTAAGTCATACTGGGATCCCATATTCTTTCCATTTGACAAAACTACAAACAAAGGGTAAATGAGTGGCCCTTTATGTCCTTGATCTGAACATCCAGGATGTTTGTACCTTGCCTTTGCCTGAATGTCCACTGACCTGGCTATTGTTTTCCTTCAAGAAAATATAGCTGCTAAAAAGGGAATGCTAATTATGGCCAGAAGTTTCCAGATACATAGACAAAATGTAAATAACAATTTTGGTTGGCAAATTCTGAGATGGATTCCACTGATCTCCATCTTGTGACATCCATGCACTTATGTAATCCCCTTCTCTTGAGTGAAAGAGAAACCTGTGATGTGCTTGTTGCCAGTAGAATAGGCAAAGATGATGGAATGTCACCAACAATTTGATTACATAAGATTCTTACTCCAGCCTTACTAGTAGATTCTATTGCCTTCTTGGCCTGTAGTTTTTGAAATGAGTGAGCGTTTTGGAGAGATCCACATGCCGAGGAACGGAGCGTGACCCCCAACCCAGAACCAATTATGTACTGAGGTATCCAGTTCACCAGCCCTTGAGGCACTGTGTTCTGCCAGATCCTTTCATAGTTGAACCTTGAATCCTGGCTGATGCCTTGATTCAGGTGAGAGACCCTGGAGAAGACTCCAAACTTACATAGGCTGTGAGATAATAATTGTGGGATGTTTCAGCCCTATCAATTTGGCAATTTTCTATGTGGCAACAAATAACTAATAAATAAAGGAAATCCTGGATTTACAAAAAACAAAAACAAAAACAAAAAAACAAGTCCCAAAAATGCCCCAATATCACTCCTCTTTTTCCCTCTTCCTGCTTTCAACAACTTCCATGACCACTGCCTCCACACCGATGGTATACGTTCTTCCATTGCTAGAGTCACAATAATTCTATAGTAGAATACCAGTAAGTCCATTCTAATTCATATTTTATTCCTCCGTCCTGAGGACTTGGGGATGATGATGCCCACTCTACATCTCAATTGAGAGGAGCATTCAATCCCACATGTTTGGTGGATGGGACTTCATGCCTGCAGCTGTAGCCTCTCTCAGTTCATTTGTGTGGTGGTTGTTCATCCTCACCTCTCTGTCAGCTGACCTGGGTAAGTCCCATGTACTGGAGAGTAGGTGCTGCAACACTGTTGAGGCTTAAAGCTTAGCTGGCACATGGACAGTCCAGATATTAAAATCTCCTGGGTATACGCCAACCCCAGCACCCATGACAGGTTCAATAAAAGGGACAGAAAAGGAAAGTGCAGAGATGTCACTTCTGAATCCAACTCCATCCTCCCTCTCAGGAGCACAAATTCCAAAGTAGGGTCCACTGTCAAGGCACCAAACTCTGGAGCCATCTGCAACGACTGTAGGACATGAGTGTCTCCATAACCCTCAGAAGCACCACTACTTGGAGTTGTATCTATTTTGGCTGTCTCTGAGATCCTGCTGGGATATGCATAATTGTGAGCATTTTGATGATCTCCTGACACATTTTGAAGTCTCATAGCTATGTAAACTCATTGATCTTTACCCCTCTCCCCTTTTATTTAAGTTGTCTATTTGATTCATCAGCTTGTGCTTGGTGAAAATCCCTCAGTGCCAGGGAGCCTCATCCCTGGGAGTAAAGTCCCACACTGGGGGTAAGGTAATGTATTTACATGCTGAGGTTGACTTAGAGAGTGGCCATATTTGAGCAACAGTGAGGCTCTCAGTAGGTAACTTTTTTTTTAAAGGTTTATTTTTATTTATTTCTCTCTCCTTCCCCCTCCACCCCAGTTGTCTGCTCTCTGTGTTCATTCACTGTGTGTTCTTTTGTCTGCTTCTGTTGTCAGCAACACGGGAATCTGTCTCTTTTTGTTGCATCATCTTGCTGCATCAGCTCTCCGTGTGTGCAGTGCCATTCTTGGGCAGGCTGAACTTTCTTTCATGCTGGGTGGCTCTCCTTACAGGGTGCATTCCTTGCTTGTGGGGCTCCCCTATGCGGGGGACACCCCTGTGTGGCAGGGAACTCCTGCATGGCAGGGCACTCCTTGAGTGCATTAGCACTGCACATGGGCCAGCTCCACATGGGTCAAGGAGGCCCAGGGTTTGAACCGTGGACCTCCCATATGGTAGATGGATGCCCTATCCATTGGGCCATGTCTGCTTCCCAGTAGGTAACTCTTAGGCACCCTGCAGCTCTAGGCCAAGTTGAAATTTCAAGCATAACAGGCTCATAAAGCTAGTGGGCAGATTCAAGGGCTCATCATTGGACCATCCTTCTTCAATGGTCATTGCCCATGTGCTTGGGGGATTGTTGCTGTTCCATGGGGGAATGTGACAGAGCTCCCCAGAATGGGAACCTAGCACTCACTCTGTTTTCATGTGAATCTATACCCACTGTGTCAATATAAAATGTACATCTGAGTGTATCTGTATACCCTATATTCATGCCAAGGTGAACTCCCTCCCATGCATCCCCCATCAGTGACACCCATACCAATGCTCTCCCCTGCCATAGTTGAACTCCTCAGTGATCCAAAACCTCTTAAAAAAAGAAGACTAATATATTGCCAAATTAATTTAATAATTAAGTGAAATAGTAACAATAGGTTTAAACATCAGAAATAAATTACATAACAATTTAGAGAAACTAAAATAAAGGAAAAAATGGGGTAGAGAAAAGAAGTTTTCATACAATAGTAAAACCAAAGTAAAGATAGTTAAGCATTATGTATGTATAAAGGGGGAATGTAGAACATACATTTAAGAAGTTTTGTGCAGAAGAAATAGAAAGAGAACAGATGAAAACATGATGCTATAAAAGTGCTTTTTAACAAATTATTGTTTTGTTTTATGAAAGATAAAGATTATAACAATTATTTCAATGCTACCTCTTTCTGGAGATATGTAAATGTTAAGAAGCAATAATATCAAAATTCACAAGGATCAGTGGCATTACAACTAAATGCAATAGCTGATCTTAAATTGGTTGCTGTCTTGAAGGGAAAATATTATAAAGGTTTTCATTAAATCAATAGACAAAATTGGAATAAAAATGTTAAATTAATTAACAAAAAACAAAACCATTAAAAATCTTTTTTTTCAGAATTTTAGGGCTTAATAAAAATATGTAAAACAGAGGAATACATAATCATGAAAAAAGCTGTGAAATTTGGTTGAGAATGCATTTCCATTTTTGCTTAGCCATCTACCATCTGCCATTTCTCAGCTTATCAGAGGCTGTGTATATTGTGATATTTGTTCCTAGAGCAATCTGGTGTTGCTATGTGGAGAAAATGGACATAGATCTCAAAAAATTATGGTTGTGTTAGTTGATTTTATGGCATTTCCCTGAGGGACAAGTGCTTAGACTTGCCTTTCTTTTATCCCCTTCAAATTTTGGTTGACTTCCTGGGCAGCAATTTTTAGAAACATTTAAAGATAAACTCCCTTTTACATGTGTGCAAGAGAAGGAATAAAGGGAGATTTTCACATGCACAAAATCCTAGATAAGTGTGAGGAGGAGGATGCTTGCCAAAATAAGGGATTTGAAGGGTTACTATATATACTGAGATAACTGGAGTGAAACACGCATCACCAGGGCTTGACACATACATTAAAAACAATAGAGTTACCTGATTTATGCCTTTAACTAATACTTGGACTTTGCACAAGAAAGAAGAGAAGGATGAGACAGATTTGCAGGCTGCTAGACTAATTGCTGAAGGTGTCCCACAGAATACAGCTGATTTTCAAAGATTAAGAGGTTTTTTTCCTTTTTAGCTCCAGCTATGTATGAAAATCTTTCTCAGATCACTGACTTATCACTTAGAATGGTAAAAAGGACCTTTGACTTGAACGACCACAAATGATGTGAAATAGAACCTTTGCAAAATATAATTGCAAATGTTATTAGGAAACAGAAAATTGTACCCCACAGAAAGCACAAACAGCAAACCTGGAGAAGGGGACTCATCATATTTCCAGTGTTACCACATTATAATATTGAAAATGGCAAGTTTTCAACAAGACACTTATTATTCATTTGAATAAAACAGGAAATTTTGGCTGATTCATAGGGAAAAAATTACATTATCTGAATCTAAGGAATCTGACACACTTTACTAGAAAAATATTTTGTCAACTGTCCTAAATTTGATCAAAGAGATGGAATAAATTATGGACAAAAAGTTAAAGGAAATGAGAAATGCTACATACATAGAAATTCTAGAGTTGAAAAGAAAAAGGATTTCAGCAACAGTTTGGAACAAGGCAGAAATGGAAGCAGTGACTATGAAGATAGGTCAATTGAACATAGCCAGTTGGATGAAAAGAAATAATGAAGACTTAAATCACAGAGCCTAAGTAGAGTGTGACATCTTCAAATATCCCAGCATATGAATCATGGCAGGGTCAGAAAAGAGAGTGAAGGAATGGATGAAAGAATATTTATAGAAATAATGGCCAAAATCCCCCAAAATTTGATAAAAGACAAAAACTTACACATCAAAAAGTTCAACTAATGCCAAATAGAATGAACAAGAAAAATTCCCATGAAGACATACCAAAATAAAACTATCAAAAGTCAAAGAAAAAGAGAAAATATTGAAGCAGAGAAGCAACTCATGGTATACAAGAGATCCACTATAAGATGTACACTTGCTTTATTAACTGACATCATGAATGCCTTTAAAAAGTAGGAGTACATATTTAAACTGATGAGAATAAATGAAATATTCAACCAAAGAATTCCATATCCAGCAAAATTATCCATCAAAATGAAGGGGAAATTAAGTCATTCCAAGATAAACAAAACCTGAAGAAAGTTGTTAGAAAATGTGCCTTATAAAAAATACCAAAGGGAATCCTTGTAGTTCAAAAGAAATGACACAAGATATTAACTCAAGCTATATGAAGAAAAAATATTTAATGGTAAATATACATTTAAATATAAAATCCAATATTTCTCCTTTTTTGTTTATAACTTTTCTTTTTTGTCTTTTTTATTTAAAAATACATAGATCACAAAAAATATTACATTAAAAATATGAGAGGTTTCCCATACACCCCACATCCCAGCCTACTCCTCCCACATCAATAACCTCTTTCATTATTGTGGCACATTCATTGCATTTGGTGAATTCATTTTGGAGCACTGCTGCACCACATGGATTACAGTTTACATTGCAGTTTACACTCTCCCCCAGTACATTCAGTGGGTTATGTCAGGATAGATAATGTCCAGCATCTGTCCCTGCAATATCATTTAGGACAACTCCCAGTACCAAAAATGCCCCCACATCATACCTCTTCTTCTCTCTCCCTGACCTCAGCAAATACCATGGCCACCGTTTCCACATCAATGACAGTTTCATCAATTGCTAGAGTTACAATAGTTCTATAATAGAATAAACAGTAAGTTCATTCTAATACATATTTTATTCCTCCTCCCTGTGGATGCTTGAATGGTAATTTCCACTCCACCTCTAAATCAAGCAGGGGCTTAGATCCCACATAGTTGATGGATGCATTCTCCTGCTTGCAGTTGTAGGCACTCATGGTTTCCTGGTTTCAATCTGAGGCTTGAAAAAAGCCATAGAAAATGTTAGCTGACCTGGGGAATTCCAATTAACTGGGGAGTAGGAGCTGCAACTCTGCTGATGCTCAGGGCCCAGCTGGCACATGACCAGTCCAGAGATTCAAGTCCCCTAAGTATACACAAATCCCAGTGTCAACCACAGGTTCAGCGACAGTGTCAGAAGAGGTTATGTATGAAAATGTCACATCTGCATCCCTCCATCACACTCAGGAGCACAAATTCCAAAGTAAGGCCCACTGAAAAGGCACAGAACTCCAGAGTCATCTTCCATGACTATAGAACCTATGTGTCTCTGTAGCCCCCAGGAGCACCAATACCTGGGGTTGTTATCTACTTTTGCTGTCTCTTGGATCCTGCTGAGACATGCAAAAGTGCAACCCCTCTGATGACCTCTTGCCTCTTTTTTGAAGACTCTTAGCCATATAAACTAATTTGTCTTTACCATTATCCCTCTTTTATTCAAGGTATTTTTCTAGCTGCATCACCAGCTAGTGATTGGTAGTAATTCCTCAGCACCAAGGAGGTTCATCCTTGGGTGTCATAGCCCATGCTGGGGGGATGTTAATACATTTATATGCTGAGTTTGGCTTAGAGAGTGTCCTCATTTGAGCAACATGGAGGCTCTCAGGAGGAAATTCTTAAGCACCCTGCAGGTCTAGGCCTAGTTGAAATTTCAGGCACTCAGGCTCATAAGCTTAGTCATCAATATCAAAGCCTCATCATTGGACCATCCATCTTCACTGGTCTTTACCCTTGCTCTTGGGAGATTTTTGCTGTTCCATTGAGGAATGTGACAGAGCTCCCATGGCTAGGAAGTCAGCAGTTTGTAACTGTACCTACTATGGACATACCCAACAAATATTTGAACATGTTTATATACACTACATACATGCCCTAAAGAATTCCCTCCCAACCATGTGTCCCCCATCAATAACACCCCACACCAGTGTTCCTCCCCTGCCATAATTTAAACCTCTCTGTGGTCCAAAACTTCTTCAAAGATGAAGCCTAATATGTTGTCACATTCAATTAGTAGAAAAATGAAGTAGAGTGATAGTTTTAAAGATTAGAAATAGAAAACACACAAATTTAGAAAAATACCAAAATAAAGTAAAATGTAAATTGGGCTATTAAAAAAATGAAAAATACCATAATACTTTGTTTTTGACATTTTGTCTTTCATCACAGGGGTTGCCCTCTATGTACAATGCCAAGGCAATTTCTTTCATCCTTCCTCATTGTCCACATCCTTTTTTTTTAATTTTTAATTTTGTCTTCAGAAAATTTGTAGACCACAGTAAAGTCACATATACAATATAGGGGACTCCCATATATCCAACATCAAATCCTTTTCCCCCTTTACCAACAATGATCTTTTTACATGTTCATGTTCTATTTGCTGCAACTGATGTACAGATATTGAAACATAGCTACCAAACATGGTTCCATTACGGTTTACATTATGGTTTATATGATAGACTGTAAAATTTTCTAAATTTTTAGTAACATTATGGTTTACATTTTAGCCTATAGACTTCTATGCATTTTTAGTGAAATGTAACATGTCCTCTATCCATCATTGTAGAGCAATGGAAGAGTAACTCCTCTTTTTATTTTCTATATGATTTAAGCCAGAAATGGATAAAAATTTTGTTAAATTCATGTTAAGAGGCTTACAATGTATAATGAATTAATCTGTGAAATAAACATAAATGAATATGGAGTTTCATAGCAGCAGACAGTTTTATTCTATTGATGCTATTTTGGTATCATTCTAAATTACCTTGTGTCAATTTAGGATGTTATTTGTAGCCACCTGAGTAATCTCCAAGACAATAACTGAAAATACACAGAAATAGAAATTAGGGGAGGTTCAAATTGGTATATTATAAAATCAGTGAATGCAAAGAAAGTAGTACCATATGAATTTAGGAATAAAATCAATCCAAGGCTTGAAGAAAAGCCATAGAAAATGGCAAAAAGTATCACTTTGAATATAAATGGATTAAAATCACCAACTAATACAGATATTAGTGTAATGCTCTTTTTTTCTTGATAAAAACTTATTTTATGCAGTTAGTAAATCTTTTTCCTGATAAAATCCTACCTTTCTCAAATTTTTCTAATCTCAATTATCACTGAAAACTATGTCAAATTGATGTGAAAATTTAAAAAAAAGAATCTACTTATGAGCAATTATTAAAAAGCTGTGTCATTCTTTGAATATTTGGGCATTATTTAACATAGAACAAAATGCATTTTAAGAAGCTAAATTGTCTTTCTATCTCTGCAAAGAATCTTAAGATCTCAATTAGAATGCAGATTTAAAATGAAACTTAAGAAACTATTTCAAGAAAACTTTAAATACAGACAAGTTGAAGAACAAGAACATCAAATCCAACTTTTGTCACCTTTAATTCATAACTTTAGGATATGGCTTCATCAGGGGAGCCTACAGTTAGAAACCACTTCAATTTAGATAACAAAAATTATGGGTTGAGGTGGCAAATAAATATCTTGAGAGTTTGACTGATTTCTTTTTTTTAAAGATTTATTTATTTATTTATTTATTTATTTATTTATTTCTCTCCCCTCCCCCCCACCCCAGTTGTCTATTCTCTGTGATAATGTGCTGTGTCTTCTTTGTCCGCTTCTGTTGTTTTCAGTGGCATGGGAATCTGTGTTTCTTTGGTTGCATCATCTTGTGTCAGCTCTCCCTGTGTGCAGCACCATTCCTGGGCAGGCTGCACTTTCTTTCGCGTTGGGCGGCTCTCCTTATGGGGCACACTCCTTGCACTTGGGGCTCCCCTATGTGGGGAACACCACTTCTTGGCATGGCACTCCTTGCATGCACATCAGCACTGCACATGATCCAGCTCCACACGGGTCAAGGAGGCCCAGGGTTTGAAGAGTGGACCTCCCATGTGGTAGATGGATGCCCTAACCACTGGGCCAAGTCCACCACCTTGACTGATTTCTTAACATCTAATTATTAGAGTGGCTGAGTTAGAGAAGATGCTCTGTGCAAATTAAGTGAAATCTACAAATGACCCATTAGATTTTTCGCCTAAAAGATGGTTTTGGAAACAGAGAAAGTTCTTAAGTGAATAAATGCAGATTTTATATACCTTGTCTGTTTTAGAGTTTGGTAGCCAAGAGGAATCATCTCCAGTTTTTTATGGCATTATATAGATAGAAATTAGATAAATCTGATATATATTTTCAGGAGATTATCAAAAGTCCTTAATATCTGTTCTATGGCAACAGCAATTTAACACAATTATCAGGATAATAACTTTTCACTTATGGAACTTTAGGCATTTTCCTTCTATATCCTTACCAAATTTTGCAACTATCAATACCCTTTACATGGTAGGAGCAGAGAGAGAAGTTGGCTGATGAAATACATATTAGTAAATTGTATTCATATTTGACTCACTTGCTCAAGAGTTTACAATTGAGAAAAAATATTGACGCTATTTTCTTGATTCAAAATAAAGAACATTTCCATATGTTCTTCATTCTTAATACCTCTCAACTTAGAACACCTACTCAACCAAGATGAGGAAAAGAAACACCTGTAAGCATTGGCATCACTCAAGCATTTTCACACACCACACAAATTATCACAAATTTATAATTGTCCCTTCCTTACATTTTCTATGAATTCAATATTGGTCATCAAATATAATTAAATTATATTGTTTAAAAATTAACTTGAGAAATCTTGAAGGCACAGGTTTAGACACAGTGGCTACTTTAAATCTATTTATTTTCTCCTTTAACCTAGAAAATAAATTATTATAGAGTCCCCCTTATTTATATTTCTCTACCAAATCAGTCCCCCCAACAGTGATATTGTTCTTGGACAGTAACCTTCCACCACCATTTTTCTTTTATAAGCTTTAAAAAGATACATAGATTACATAAAAGTTACTTAAAAATATATGGGATTCCCATATACCTCATTCCCTAACCCTCCCACATTCCCCCAACTTAACAACCTCCTTCATTAGTGTGGTACATTCATTTCAATTGATGAGCACATTTTGCAGCATTGCTACTAAGGATGGATTATAGTTTACATCATAGTTTACACTCTCTCCCACCCAATTTCGTGATTATGGCAAGATATGTCATGGCTTCTGTCTTTCATTGCAAAGTCATTCAGGGCAAATACCACATTGCAAAAATGCCCCCATATTACACCTGTTTTTCCATCTCCCTCCTTTCAGAACCACCAGTCTCCACTGCCTCCATGTCAATGATATAATTTCTTCCATTGCTAGAATCACAGTAAGTCCAAGTAGAATACCAGTAAGTAAACTTTATTCCATAGTTCATTCTCCAATTCTGATGATTCTGGGATGGTGATACCCATTCCAACTCTAATTGAGGAGGGACATTGATGTCATAGAACAGAAGAATGAGAATAACTTGCTTGCAGTTGCAGGTTCTCTCTGTTCCTTGGGATGATTGTTGCCCATGATCATCTCCTAGTTAGTTGTCCTGGGTGGATTCAATCAAATGGAGAGTAGGTGTTGCAACTTTGCTGAGATTCAGAATCCAACTGACATGTACAGCCCAGAGTTAAGTCTCTTGGATGTACACCTATGAATTCTAGTACTAATTATAGATTCAAAGAGCACAGACGGAAAAGTCATGTGTAGGGAAATCAAAACTGAGTTCAACTTTGTCACACTGGGGAGCATAAATTCCAAAGTAGGACCCTTTGACAGAGTACCAAAGTCCTAAGCTGTTTTCCCTGCCTCCATAGCCCTCAGGAGCCCCACTATTTAATATAGTATTTATTTTGGTAGTCAATGAGATACTGATGAGAAGTACATAAGTGTTACCTGGGATGATCTTCCAACTCACTTTGAAGTTTCTTAGCCTTATGAAATCATTTGTATTTACCTTTTTCCACTTTTTGTTAAGGTCTTTTTCTAGTTGCATTTTTAGTTGGTTCTTGGTAGTGATCTCTCAGTTCTAGGAAGTCTCATCCCTGGGAGCCATGCCCATTGCTGAGGGGTAGGTGATGCATTTATATGCTAAATTTGGCTTAGAGAGAGGCCACATTTGAGCAAAAAGTAGGCTGTCATGAGGAAACTCTAAGGAACCCTATAATACTAGGCTATATATTACTATAATACTATAAACTAAGTTTCATAAATAAAAAAGTAAAAGTTCATAAGTACAGTCATTAATATCAAGGACCCATCAATGGACCATCCTCCTTCACTAGTCACTGTCACTGTAGTTGGAGAATTCCTTTAGACAACGCAGCAGAGTTCCCTAGGATGAGAATTTGATATAATTTTGGTTATTGTGCGAATCTCCACACACCATGACAATGTCCTATAAACATTTGAACACATATATATTCATTATATATACGCCACAAGTGAACATCCTCCCATGTATCCCCATCACTAATACCCCACATCAATGATCCTCCTGTTACAGTTGTTAACATATCTGTGATCCAAAGTTTCTTCAAAAAATAAGCCAAGAAAATAACGAAATAAATTTAATAAGAAAATGAAATAATGATAGCATTAAAAATAGAAAAAATATTAAAAATTGGGAATTAAAAATAATGAAAAATATTTTTTAAAATGTTGACATTGTCTTTCATCACTTTAATTTCTATTGTCTTGTATGTACACTGACATTTTTTATCATTTATTCCTCCAGTGTCTTATTTTTTTCATTTTGTTTTCAAAGAAGTTTTAGGTTACAGAAAAGTCATGTACAGAAGATATGGGGTTCCCCTATACCCAACATCCTCTCCCTTTTCCCTTTACCTTATTAATAGCATTTTACATGTGGAGGGAACATTTGTACAACTGATTTATAAATATTGAAGTATTGTCACTAAGCCTGGTCAATGATTTTCATTATGTTTTACTTTTTGGACCATACAGTTTTATGAATTTTGATGAAATTTAACATGGTCTATATCCATCATTGCAAGATAGTGTAGTGCAGTTCCATCACCTCCAAAATGTCTCATGTTACATCTATTCTCTTCCTCCCTCCCCGCCCCCAGGACCCACAGCAACCACCTAGCTTCACTCCTTGAAGAACAAAATTCATAGGTACTTGCAACAACATTGAGTGCTTGACATACTGGCTTGTCCTCTGCTGTTAGGCATTTCCTATGCTCTCAAGAACTCCTGCCCTCCTACTTGAGAAGTTAGCAGGACTCCCCAGAATGGAAGTCCAACACTTTCCCACTCATTATATGTGGTTCCACCCGTTGAAATAACCCATCCTGACAAGATGAACACTCACACACTTCCTAGAGCCCTGTCCCAGGTTCACCATGTCCAGAATGTCTCCCACATTCAACACCCTAATCTAATAAACCTCCCTGCAATATTTGAGAAAACAGCATTCACAACTTTGAAGTTTCAGTCACATGCCCACAAATACCCTGAGTTCACCTACTTCTTCCTCCAGCCATCCACAGTTCCATGGACAGACCAATCCATGTTCCCAATAGTATTCACTCTCAAGCAGGCACTGCATTGTTCAATGGCATTGCTACAAAATTTTCATGCCCATCTACTGCACAATTACACACTTCCATCTTATCATAGATTTTGACCACATAGGCATTGGCTTACAACCTTCTCCATTTCTATATCTTGTAAATCTATCTTCCAGGCTCTAGCTCCATGAGACTTCTCAATTTGCTCCATTCATATGAGTGGGATTATGTAATATTTATCATTCAGTGCCTGGCTTCCTTCACTCAACATAAGGTCTTCAAGTTTCATCCATGTTATCCCATGTGTTAATACTTCATTCCTTCTTACACCTGAATAACATTTTGTTTATCATTTTTCTTTTGATGGACTTTTGTGTTGTTTTCCATTTTGTCAACAAGAATAATGCAACTATGAACGTTGATGTAAATAAATCTGTTCATGTACCTACTTTCAATTCTTATGTGTATATAATCAGCAGTGGAATGGCTAGATCATATGACAGTTCTATAGTAAGCTTCCTGAGTAACTGCCAAAATTTTCTCAACAAACGTTGTACCAGTCTACATTCCCACCAGCAGTGGATAAGTTTTCCCATTCCTACACATGCTCTCCAACACTTATAGTCCTGTTTTTTTAAAATAGCCACCAGTTTAATGTGTGTAAGATGATATCTCACTGTAGTTTGATTTGCATTTCCCTAATAACTAATGATGTGGAGCATTTTTTTCATATGCTCTTTAGCTATTTCTAATTTTTATTTTGGAAGTGTCTATTTGAATCAATTCCCCATTTATTAAATGGTTATTTGTCTTTTTATTGTTAAGGTGTAGTATTTCTTTATTTGTGCTGGATAATAGAGCCCTATCAGTTATATGATTACCAAATATTTTCTTCTATTGGGTTGACTGCCTATTCACTTTCTTGACAAACTTCTTTGAGGTGCAAAAGTCTTTAATTGTGAGGAGGTGCCATTTATCTTTATTTTCTTTTGTTGTTCATGCTTTGATTATAAAGTTCATGAATCCTTTCTCTAACACATGATCATGTAGATGCTACCCAACATTGTCCTCCAAGATCTTTATGGTCCAGGCTTTTATATTTAGATCTTTGATCCATATTGAGTTATTTTTTATATAGGTTTGAGATGGTGTTCCCCTCTCATGCTTTTGGATATGAGTATAGAGTTCTTAAAGCAACATTAGTTGAAGAGGCCATTTTCTCCCTGTTGAGTGGAATTTGTGGCCTTGTTGAATATCAGTTGTTTGTATATGTGAGACTCTATCTCAGAAATCTCAATTCAGTTCCTTTGGTAAGTATGTCTATCCTTGTGCCAATGCCATGCAATTTTGACCATTTTAGATTTATAGTATGTTTTAAAGTTAGGTAGTATGATTCCTCCAATTTTATTTTTCTTTTTCAATATGAATTTTGTTATTTGGGATTCCTGTCCTTTCAAATAATTTTCGTAGTTAGCTTTCTCAATTCAATGAAAAATGCTGTGGTTATTTTTACTGGGATGGCATTATGTTTGTAAATCATTTTGAGTAGGATAGATATCTTAATTATATTTGTTTCCTATCCATGAATACAGAATATACTTTTATTCATTTAACTCTTCTTTGATTTCCTTTAACAGTGTTGTCTTATTTTCTGTGTGTAAGTAATTTACATCTTTAGATAAATTTATTCCTAGATATTTGATTCTTTTATTTGCTATAGTAAATGGGATTTCTTTTGATTTCCTCCTCAGATTGCTCAATAGTGTTGTACAGAAATGCTACTAAATTTTGCACATTGAACTTATAAACTGTCACTTTACTGAAACCATTTATAAGCTCCAGAAGTTTAGTTGTAGATTTCTCAGGTCTCTCTATGAATAGATCATGTCATCAGCAAATAAAATTTTTCTTCTTTCTTTCCATTTTGGATACCTTTTATATTTTTTTCTTGTCTAAATCCTCAAACAAGTATTTCTAAAACAATTTTAAATAAGAGAGGTGAAAGTGGGCATACTTGTCTTCTAGATCTTAGAGGGAAAGCTTTTAGAACTTCACCATGAAATATGATGCTTGTAGGTTTTTCATATATACCTTTGATCATGTTGAAGAACTGTCATTTTATTTCTATTTTTGAAATGCTTTTATTAGAAAAGGTTATGTATTTTTTCAAATTCTTCTCCATCTATAGAGATGATCATTTGATTTATTTCTTTGGATCTCTTAATGTGGTGTATTACATTGATTGATTTTATGTTGAAACATCCTTGCACATGAGTGATGAGATCAACTTGATCATGGTGCATAAATCATTTGATGTGTTGTTAAATATGATTAGCAAGATTTCATTAAGAATTTTTGCTTCTAGGTTCATTTGGGAGATTTGTCTATAGTTTCTCTTTCTTGTGGTTTCTTTATTTGGTTTTGGCATTAGGGTGATGTTGGCATTATAGAATGAGTTAGCCAATATTCCCTCCACTTCCATCTTTTGGATGAGTTTAAGCAGGATTGATGGTCATTCTTTGCATAATATTTGTAGAATTCAACTGTGAAGCTATCTGGTCTTTGACACTTATTTGGGAGGTTTTTTATGACTAATTCTATCTTATTATTTGTAATTGTTCTGTTGGTTTCATCCATTTCTCCTTTTGACAGTGTAGGCTGCTTGTGAGTTTCTAGGAATTTGTCAATTTCCTCTAAATTATCCATTCTGTTGGCACAGAATTTATCAAAGTATCCACATCTTTTCTTTATTTCTGTAGGGTCAGAGGAGGTATCACCTTCCTTTTTACTTATTTTATGTATTTTCATTTCTCTCTTCTTTTCTCTGTTAGTCTAGCTAATGACTTGTTAATTTTATTAACTTTCTCAAAGAAAAAGCTTTTGGCTTTGTTTATTTTTTCTAGTGCTTTCTTATTTTCAATTTCAATTTCATTGAGCTCTCTCTAATCTCTGTTCTTTCTTTCTATTTGCTTTGAGGTTAGCTTTTTTCTTTCTAATTCCTCCTGTTTTCAGTTACATCTTTGATTTTAGCCCTTTCTTCTTTTTTTAATGTAGGCATTTATGGCTATGAATTTCCCTCTCAGCACTGCTTTTGCTGCATCCCATCGGTTTTGATACATTGTGTTGTCATTTTCATTTGTTTCAAGAAAGTTATTTTGCAATTTCCTCCTTGATACACTGATTGCCTAAAATTGTGTTGTTTAACTTCCATATTTTTATGCCTAATCTGCTTCTCTGACTTCACAGATTTCTGGCTTTATTTCATTGTGTTTAGACAAATTACTTTGTATAATTTCAATCTTTCCAAATTCAATGAGAGTTGTTTGATGACTTAGTAAGTAGTTTAATGTGGAGAATGATCCAAATGTGCTTGAGAAGAAGGTGCATCCCTATGTATTTGAATGTAATGTTCTGCATATGTCTATCAGGTCCATATCATCTAATGTATTATTCAAGGCATCTTTTTCTTTATCGATCATCTGTTGTGATGTTCTGTATAATGGTGATAATGGTGTATTAAAGTCCCCCACTATAAGTGTGTAGGCATCTATTTCTCCAATTAGTTTTTCCAATCTTTCCCTCATGTACTTTGAGGTGTCCTGATTAAGTACAGAAATATTCATGATTGCTCTTTTTGTTGAATTACTTTTATTAATATTTAGTGTCCTTCTTTATCTCTTATAGTTTTGCATTTAAAGTCTCTTTTGTCTAATTTTAGTATATCTACTCCTTTTTTCTGATTACTGTTTGCATGTAAATTTTTTTCAATCATTTACTTTCAGCTACCTTGCAACCCTGGGTCCAAGGTAAGTTTCTTATAGACAGCATATAGATGGGTCATATTTCCTTAACCATTCTGCCAATCTGTGTCTCTTGATTGGAGAGTATTATTCATTAATATTCAGTGTGATTACTCTCTGTTCTTCATACTCCCTCTATTGGGAGATCTTCCCAATAAATTCTTTCTTTGTCTATAGCCATATCAGTCTCTGTGTCCCAGAAAGTGCTGCATTTTTCTCCAACAGTAATATTCTCAAATATGATGGTATTAAATACATTATATGAAACCATAGAGGGGTCAAAAGGAGACTTGTTCTGTGACCTCATATGTGGCCTATACTGGAGAATGATCTGTGTTAACTTGAAAAGAATGCTTATCCTGCTCTATTTTGGTGAAATGTTCTGTATATGTCTGTTAGCTCCAGATCCTAAGTACTAATCAAAACCATTTCCCCCTACCAAAGATTCAGAGGAATTGATACCTTTATAGCCAAATCCCCTTCTTAGGCAAATTCCAAAATTACCTATTTTCCAATTGGTCTTAGAACTTTTCATCTCTAATGTTTTAAATAATGTCATGGTGAACTTTCTAATTGTGATTCTGTTATTTATGAAAAGTTAAGATGAATGTGTTAATGAAAAGTTTAAACTATTAATTAGAACATAGGAATTCTCTATAAATAAATCCCTGGCATAACAAGATAAATATGTGAAGTAGCTTATCTAAACACTTGAACTTGTGTGGATCTTTTATAAACCTAGGAAAGATGGCCCCATGCAAAGATAAAGGGGTATATAAAAAAACAGTGTGCTTGCTGTGAGTTCTTGTAATAATGAGTAAAGGAAGATGCAAATTTTTAACTGCTCTGAAAATTTGTTTTATTATTTCCTGCCATTCTCCCAGAAACACAGAACAAAATCAAATTTGGGAATGAGACAGTATATTTCATAAAATGGAAAATTTATTTTTGAAAAAACTGTTAAAATTATTCATTTTTGACCATGTGTGTCAGGAAACCAACAGAGATTGGGACTATAATAATTAGAGAATAAAGTAAAATGTAATACAAAATTTGATTCTTAGTGCACCAAATGAAAATACTTAGGAATCATGCTGAGAAAAAAGAAAGCAATAATATAAATGATAAAAAGAAGTGGTTATAAAACTTGGGGTAATATTCTCTAAATTTAGGTAGATTTGGAATATTTTATATTTTTAATATTCTGTATATTGAATGTCAAAGAAGGACTGGAATGTTTGTGTATTATGAATTGAATGTTAATTTATAAATTTAATAATCAGGAGTAGGAATGGTCATTGGCATTATATATCTAATAAGACATCCCACCTATTTAAACTGTTAAGAATGGTAGAAAATATTTATATTGTTAGGATTTATTAAAAGAAAATATTGGGTACTCAGGTGTTGTTATATATTCTGTAATACTTTTGCACATTTTTGGTATTCATTATAAAATGTTTTAATGAGACACAGTGATGCTTAAATTGAGTGAAATTTACTATTAGCTTTTTATTATTAATAAAATTTAATGAGTTAAGTAGAAAAATGCATGTTTTTGTGGATTCATTTCTCTGTTTCCCAACCAAAAAACAGGGCTTACAGCACTTCTGTAAAGAGATGAGAGGTCACAACCCTCCCTGGAAAAATCATCAATAAGATAAATGTACCCCAGATTAGTTTGCTTATAGATGTAAAATTCTACTTGACAGCCCTAATCAGTTTTGTAGAGGATGATGAACTTACATTCATATTCCCTTAACTGAAAAGTCACATTTTTGTTTCGAAAGAGAAAAACCTTATAAAATGATAAAACATAATTTTATTTAAAACTGTTAGGGAATCAAAATTTCTTTCAATTGTTAGTAATTTATAATTGAGAATATATAGTATCCATTTACAGGTAAATAAATGTAGTATCTACATATAATATCAATATTTGCATTTTATGTCTATCTGGCTGTATCTCTCTGTTAATCTAATCTATCTACTTATCTATTTATATCTGTATCTATGTTTATGTCTGCGTCTATGTCTATGTCAATGTTAATGTTGCTGTCTATGTTTATATCTATGTCTATCTCTCTATCCATCTGAAATATCTATTGTATCTGTCCCCAATGGTAATCAAATGCTCATTGATTCATTCATCAATAAATCATTGGTAGTTAACACATCTATAAAAATGGCACAATCCCCTCCACACATGTATATATACCATTACACACACCTCTTGAAATAGTTAATGAATTGCTTTTTACTTGTAATATGTACTGAATAAAATATTTAAGTAAAATATCCTGCTTCTAATTCTATTTTAAATTCATATATGATCTGAGAAACAAATGTAGTTCAGGATTGATTTGTCTTTAGGTGAGCAATAAAATATTCCATCACTCCAATTCCTGAACCTAAGTCAACTGAGGAAGCCAGGGAGCATTTTGGATAAATGTTCCCTAATTACTCCCTCTACACCTGAGAATGAAGTGTTAACATTAGAGAGGGACTGGAGAAGAGGACATGAATGATATATATGGGGATGGAGTCCTTACTTCATCTTTGTATCACTGTGTTCTCAAATATTGTCCAAGGTCAAAATAATATGCATTCACTTTATTTCATGGAATAAATACATATACTGGAACAGTTTAAGTCACTCACCTCACTCCACAGAAACCACTTCATTTGGGATTACAATTATTTCTGAGAATGTAATGACTTAGCCAGATTTTGTTTCAAAATGGCCTGAGCAGAAGGGTATTTGGATCCTTACACCTGAGTACTTTTTTTCTCTCTTCTCACTGTGCAATCCAAGAAAACATTAAACTTCAGAGGAGTATCCTACTTCCAACTACATCCCCTTAATACACTTCATCTATTCACTTAAATGAGCATAAAGTGCATAAAATTTAAAAAGAAAATTATGCCTATTGGGATGATGTGTAATGAGATGGAGGAGACTTGATTCCTAGTCACACTCAGACACAGACTTGCTATTTGAAATGGAGAAATCTACAAATACAGTTGAGTTTCAGTTTCCAAAACATAAAATGAGACTCAAGACATAGCCTCTGTTGTCCTACCATCCCTGACAGCATTTTAAAAGAGAGAAATCAACTAACAACTGCATTATTTCTGAGGTATACTGACTCCTGCACAGAGCTACCTCTCCTGCTTATACCAGTGAAGAGAGACTATTCCTGGTTCCCCAATCAACACGTCAATGACTAGTTTCCTTTTCAAACCACAAGCTCATCTTATGCAAACCCAAAACTCATTAAAATGATAAAAATCATAGCAAACTGTGCTAAATTGTTTCCTTTGCTTGATTTTCTTTGACAGAATATATACAGAGTATTTACAAGTGGAAAAATCAAATCTCTTTAATCAAATATATGTCTTGAAGATTTTCTTAGAATTAAAACCGCTGACTAAAATAATTGTTTACATAAACTTCATGCAAATAAATTCATTTAACTTACTGTATAAAAGTTTCAGCAAAGACAAGAGTAATAATTCTGATACCTGCCTCTACTTAACATTAGAAGAAGTTACCTAATTAAGTGTGCAAATTCAGGAAGAGGGAGAAACTGATGTAGAATATATCAACAAGAGAATCTTCTCCATTAGATGTCCACACAGATTTGACACTGAGTCTGAAGTGGATTGGCTTTCAGAGAAAGATATAAAAAGAATGTTCTCAGGTGAATTCAAATCATTTTCCAGCTCAACTATAATTAATACATTTCAAGTAAATATGGAATGTTGTATGGATAATTACAGTCAAATCACAGTCCATGGAAAATTTTGACCATGAGAGATATATTTCCTTTTTTTTTTAAAGATTTATTTATTTATTTAATCCCCCTCCCCTCCCCCGGTTGTCTGTTCTCTGTGTCTTTTTACTGCGTCTTGTTTCTTTGTCCACTTCTGTTTTCATCAGCAGCACGGGAAGTGTGGGCGGTGCCATTCCTGGGCAGGCTGCACTTTCTTTCATGCTGGGCGGCTCTCCTTATGGGTGCACTCCTTATGCGTGGGGCTCCCCTACACAGGGGACACCCCTGCGTGGCACGGCACTCCTTGCGTGCATCAGCACTGCGCATGGGCCAGCTCCACACGGGTCAAGGAGGCCTGGGGTTTGAACCGCGGACCTCCCATGTGGTAGATGGATGCCCTAACCACTGGGCCAAGTCCATTTCCCATAGTTCTTTTAATTAAGAGAGTAAGAAAAAGTTCATAGAGAAAAGGGGGAAAATCAAATGACTTGAAATTTTACATTACAAGAAGCAATCTTTGATCAAGTACAAACACCAGATGTTTAAGGAGACACAGGAAATAATATGACTACATCATTCATTGCCTCACTTCATCACTAGGAAATTGCCTAGTGATTATGCCATCTCAAAGTTGTTAAGTAAATATTCAATTTTTTTCAAAGAAATAGTGGTCTATTTTCATACTGAACCCAAACTATCAGAAAATAAGCAGCTTAATAAAGACAAGCATTACAATTCATCATGCCATTGGACTCACCCAGGACAACTAAAAGTGAGATGATAGGTAATGATCACTACAGGAAGGGAGAGAGTCTATGGGATGCAAGTAAGAGTATCCCATCCAACTGTCCTATGGGATCAAAGCCCCCTTTCAGTAAGAGTTGGTGTGGACATTACCACCTCAGAATCCTCTGGATAGGGGAATTAACTATGGACTAAAGGAGACTTACCAGTATCCTACTATAGATTATTGTGGTTTTATCAATGGGAGAACTTATATCATTGATGGAGGCAGTAGCCACTGCAGGGAGAGAGAAAAATTAGTATAATATGTGGTCATTTTGGGGATTTGGGAATTGTCCTGAATAACATTGCAATACAAAATACAGGCCATTATATATCTTGACATAACCTATGAAATTGTAGGACAGAAAGTGTAAACTACAATGCAAACTATAATCCATGCTTAGAGGCAATGCTTAAAAATGTGTTAATTAATTGTAATGAATGTACCACACTAATGAAGGTTGTTGTTAATGTGGGAAAATTAGCAAGGTGTGGGAAGTAAGGCAAATGGAAATACTCTATATTTTGTATGTAACATTTATATAATCTGAGTAACTTAAAAATAAAAATAAAAATAAGTAAATAATGTGTGTGTGTTTGGGAGTAAAATTTACAGATTCAAAGCCTTAAAGAGTCCAAGCCAAAGTCACTCTCTCACCAAAGTCTGTTGCCTTGTGTTGCTGCAAGATGGCTGGAGATCCTTACTAGGCCTTTCTTTTTCCTCTTAAGATTCAATGGACCCATCTTCTTCTCATCTCAGCTGTAGTCAGTAATAGGACTTGTCTCCCTTCCTGGGGCTTTTTCTGTTTTAGCCTTCTCATTTCCATCATATGGCATGACAAAAATGACTAAGTTTTCCTATTCTGCACCTTCTTGAGTGAGTGCCCATTTATTTCAGCTGCCCTAGAGGGCAGAGACTCAAGTCAGATTCAGGGAGTTTATCAACTCTCTGAGCAGGTTGGCCCAGGAGGGTACGAAGTTGGTTATGGCTATGTAATCATGGCTTCCAAGGGGGTGTGAAATTTGACATCCTGTGTGGTGCAGTGGTCATAACTGAAGTGGGTGGTTTGACTAGAAGCTGACTTTATGATTTTCATAATTTATTTTTTCCTTGCTCCTGGAGCATCCTGAAACTTACCTTTTATATTATTATTATTTCAATGAATTCTAAACTCAGTTAATGTCCTTCCTCCTAGCCCGCACATTTTCCTCTTCTCTCCTTATCTTCTCCGCTCCCCTACCCCTTCTCTTCCCCTCGCCATTTCCCTTTCCATTTGGTTTCCTTTTCTTTGCTTTCTTTTTCTTTTCTCTTTTTTTTTTTTTTTTTGGAGAGAGGAGGCTAGAGCAGAAACATAGCTTCTTTTTCAAGCATTAGGATGACTAGTTAATATTTCATTCTAGGAGTTTAGCATCAGAGCACTCACCAAGCAAAATTGATTAACTTTAACACTGCAACAATTCACCAGGAAAGTGGAATGTTCTATTTCCCTTTGAAAAAAAATATTTTTGTAATCTTCTATTATTTCAATTCAATAACAAATCTCCATCTTGAGTAGCCTTTTCCTTTCTTATCTCTCCTATGTACTTAGATAGTATGTTGAAGAACATAGTAATAGCTTACCATTAATTTTATGACTATTTTACACTAGAACAGTCTTACATATCTATGAAATAACCTTATTTTGTTTTTCTTACAGAGGAGGCAGGCTCTGGTAGACTTTTAAACAATATTTAATTTGAATAGAATTATAGGGAATTTATTTTTAGGGAGATGTAAATGCTTAAAATGGAAATTAGTTATATATATTCATAAACATTAGCAGGGTTATAATATTGGCCAGCAAAGTCTGTATCAAAGTCTTGATTATGTTCATAAAGATATCAAAGGAAAAGAAAATAGACTTATGTTTGAGTTATATGCTTCCGCAGATCAGTATCCTCAATCATCATATAGGTTATGGAATAATTTTAAATAGTTTCTTTTTTTTCTGGGTTCTTATTTATATTTATAAGTACAGACTTCTTTTTCCTGTTTTCCCTGTCAAAGTAACTTACCATCTCATTGGAATGTAGCAAACAGAGCTGCCTCAGAGGCAAGTAAGATTCCTTAATGTGGTATTAAGCAACACAACCGAACACATTCCATAAACTCTTCCAACTGTCAAGTCTCTCGTGCCGCATCAAAAATGAGAAGTACACAGAAATTGCATTATTAATTACAAAGAATAAAATATAATGGCTGAAATATAATACTATCACATCTTCAGGCAATTTTCCCTCAGATGAAATGATAGTAAAATTCAACTGGAGAATAAATTCCACAGTAAGAAAGTTGGTTGTCCTAAAGTGAAAATATACATAGCATGACCACTACTTTATTGAAGCCATATGTTTGACCATTTGCCTACTCAACAAGGAGATAGCGGTTTTCAGGAGAACACTGCTGCGAATAAGATCTACGTTAAGGGGTGATGAAGAAGCTGTAGATTTTCTATCCCAGGGAAGAGTTTGGAAAACAATTCCCTGGCTGTGTCAAAGTGAATAAGCAATGGGTTGAAAGTTGTGGTGACTTTGAAACACAGTCACACAGGTTAGTGTTTCTTTCTTGAACTCTTCCCTTCAGCCACACTGATCATTGGTTGGAAAGATCATAGCTGAGGTCTGACTGCTTTGTTTTTGGTCTATTTGTATAAATTCATTTATGTATTTATTTATTAGCGAGTTGTTGGATCTTTAGAGTAAAGATGCCAGCATCAAGTCAAGGAAAAGTCGCTTCTTATATTTTAGATCAAGTGTCATAATTGTCCTACCAATTCTATTGTTTGAGTTCCTTTTACAGAACAGTTTCTAAACCTTGGCAATACTGATATTTTGGGCCAGACAGGGCATTGTGGGGGGAATGACGCTTCACATTGTAGGATATTTAGTAGCATCTCTGGCTTCTGCCTACTAGATCCAGTATCACACCCTCATCGTTCAAATAAAAAATGGCTCCAGACATTGTCAAGTGTCCCTGGAGGACAAAGCTCATCCTTGGCTGAAAACCATTATTTACAAAGCAAACCAACAGCTTTTGAATTTTGAAGTATGAAGGAAAACAATTACATTCTTTGTAATTTAAAAAAAAATTTAATTCCTATGAAATGTAGAATTAGTTAGGGACAGTGGGATTGAAGAAACAAAATATGAACTGGATCCAATCATTCCCATGCTTAAAGACCTGCAGTGGCTACTCAAGTCACAGAATGTACGAGCCAATGTTTTTACCACGGTCTATAAGAGTAAAATTTTTCACAATCTGGCCTCTGTTCTCACTTCAACCTCTACCATTTGCCCCTTGCTCTCTCCAACCACTCAGCCACTAGCTTTCTGAAAGTCTGCTTCTTGAACAAACCAAGCCTTTTCTTGCCTTAGGGCTTTTGCACAAGCTTTTCTTTATTCCTGGAATGTTCTTCACCTTGTTTTGTACACCTCTTTTTCCTCCTTGTCATTCAAATTTTAGCTTAAATGTCATCTCTTCATTAAAAAAACTTTCTGACCATCCTATCTTGATAGCAAATTCCCATCCAAGCTACCTACTCTATTCCATTACTAGAATATTCCCCACAGCATTAAAACTCTCTGAAATGACACTGTTTATTCACTTGTTTTTCTTTCTACCTTTCCCTTCTCCAACCACCTGTATTTCTTTTGAATATAAGCTCTATGTGGGCAGAAGTCTTGACCGTTTTGCTCACTGCATTATCACAAGCACCTAGAATGTGCCCAACACAGAACTGATAATTTATACATATTGGTTGACAGGGAACTATTTCAGTAAAGAAATATTTAGGTTTGCTTGTAAGGCTTATTATTATAGAAGTCTCATCATGCCTTTCTTCTCTTTGTTCTTTTAATGTTACCCTTGATAACTAAGGGCTCCTGGGGAAGATGAAGAAAGAGAGCACCCCTCACGAATAAAGTGTTGGAGATATAGTTGTATTATATAATCTCAAGTCAGTTAATGAAATCTAAGAGAGAGGGTTAAAACACAAATCCTATTCTTTTGTTTAAAACACACACACAGCTTTCTAATTCCTTTGCAAAGTGTCTTCTGAGACTTCAGATTTTAATGAAAGATAATGTTTAGCTGGTTCCTATTTTTATTTTCCAGAAATGAAAACATTTGAAAAGAAAATGTCTAGATCTCCAAGCTTGAAAGTATGTAACTGATACTAAAAATACTTGCAAAGTGGTGTAATAGATAAAACTCCACAGAACTGGATTTCATTTGACAGTCCTGAGACTTTCTTTTTCAGTGACTGCACAAAAGCATTAAATAGAAATGAGCTAGGGATAGGTATAGGATCAATATGCACCAGTAAGTTTGTGAAATCAATTTTTTGCTCCTCAGATACAGAAAAATTGATATAACAAAAGCTGTGTAGGTTCTATTAACTGCCCAAAGTAACAGAAAAGTTATCAATTAATTATTGATATGTTCAAAACCATGGGGAATAGAGAAGCTCCAAGGTTAAGTGTGTAATATAGAAGCCTTCCTTAGCTGAGTGAAGGTGCAACTAGAAGCCACACAGATTTTATGAAACTAAATAGTTATAAAAATTGATAACTCTATATTTGGGTTCATGTCCCTCCCCAACTCATGTCTTGCCTCAGACATTAGGGATCTCAAGTATGCCTTTTAAGGCTTTTGATAGAATTCCTGCTAACAACATTAGTAATTAACATTTCCTAGCATTTACCATGTGCTAAATATTTTAATAAGCAAATAACATTAAGTATGATGCCATAACATCAAAATGGGAGGCTATTAGAATGTGCTCTGCTGCAAGCAACAGAAACCCCAGAAAAAAGGGGCGTAAGCAAATGAGATTTTAAGTTTTTCCATATATCAAATGTTCAGAGGTTTAATGTCCAGGGATGGTGCATTTGCTCCATGGTATGTAAGAAATCCTCTGCCATCTTATTGTATAGTGTGCTTCCTCATGTACAATATAGCTGCTTCTAGTCCAGGTACTGTGTCTACATCAGAAACAAAGGGGAAAGCAGAAGAGAAAGGGCTAAAATTGATTGCCTGGTGATTCTGCTCCTGGATGAGAATCTTTCTTGGAAGCCCCTTTCAAGAATTTCCTCATATATCTCAATGGCTAACGTTAAGCCAGGGAAAATTGAATATTAACTTGGCACATTGATGCCAAAAACTAATTGGTGTTTGTGTATAGGGACGAAAGGGAGAATGGGTCTTGGATAGTCAATTTGCTGTCACTGAGATTAACCAAGATAAAGTAACTTGTCAAAATCACATGGCAAATAAAAGGCCAACCTGAGTTTTGAATCAAGTCTGTCCAACTCCAAAGCACATGTTGCAGGTCTCTTGACCTCTGCTCAACAATGAAAAAGTTGAGGAGGAATGATTGTTGGTGTGTTTCTTTGTGATTCTAAAATTAAGTTGCTTGACAAAAAATATAAAGTTTATTAAATTCAAACACACTTGTAAAATTGTGAAATACAAATTCATAATTTACCTTCTTTACACTGATCAGGTTAGAAATAGAATATTTTGATTATGCCACTGATAACAAACCCATTATTAGAAATACAATTTATGAATTTGACATTGCATCTTGTTCTGCTATAACTGCTCATTTTTTCCTACCATGGTGTCCATAAGTATGGTTATGTATTCCAGAAGGAGAAGAGAAGAGAAAGGAAACAGAAAGATTGTTGGAGGAAGAAATGGCTGAAAACTTCTCAACCCTGTTGAGGGAGATGGATGTACATGCCCAGGAAGTGCAGCACACCACAAACAGTATAAATCTCAACAGGCCTACTCCAAGACATATATGTGCAAAACTCTTCAAGCTCAAGGCAAAGAGAAAATAATGAAGGCAGCAAGAGAAAAAAGAACCATCACATAAAAAGGAAACTCAATAAGATCAGTGCTGATTTCTCATCTGAAACTGTGGCAGCAAGAAGGCAATGGTATGACATAGTTAAGATACTAAAAGAAAAAAACATTCAGCCAAGAATTCTTTATCCAGTAAAACTGGAATTTAAAAATGATAGAGATGAAAATAGTCACAGATAAACAGAAATTAAGAGAGTATGTCACCAAGAACCCTGCCCTTCAAGAAATACTAAAAAGAGTTCTCTAAGCTGAAAGTAAAAAACAGGAGAAAGAGTTTGGAGGAGAGTGTAAGAACAAAAAGAGAAATAAAAACAACATATGACATATATAAACTAAACCCAAAGAAAATATGGCTAATGTAAGTAATTCCTTGAGAATAATAACACTGAATGTTAATGGACTAAACTCACCAGTCAAGAGACACAGATGGGCAGAAAGGATAAGGAAATATGACCCACCTATATGCTGTCTAAAAGAAACCCACCTGAGACCCAGGGATTCAAGGAGGCTGAAAGTGAAGACTGGAAAGCAATCTTACAAGCAAGCAACCAAAAAAAAAGGGTGGGAGCAGCTATACTAATATTGGACAAAATAGACTTTAAATGCAAAAGTATTGTAAGATATACAGATGGACAGTATATATTAGTAAAAGGGGTAATCTTTCAAGAAGAAAGGACAATTATAAACATTTATGTACCTAACCAGGGTACCTCAAAATATATGAGGCAAAGACTGGAAAAACTAAGGTGGAGAAATAAATGCCTCTACAGTTATAGTGGGGGACTTTAATACACTATTATCACCATTAGACAGAACCTCTTGACAGAGAGTCAATAAAGAAACAACAACTTTGAATGATACATTAGAGGATCTTGACCTAATAGACACATACAGAATACTACACCCAAATACAGTGGGATAAAGTTTTCTTGAGTGCTCATAGATCATTCTCCAAGACAGACCACATTCTAGGCCACAGAGAAATTCTCAGTGAACTCAGAAAGATTGAAATTATGCAAAGTAATTTCTCTGAAAACAATAGAATGAAGCTGGAAATCAGTAAGGGGCAGAGAACTAGATTAGACACAAAGATATGGAAGATATGGAACGCACTCTTAGACAAACAGTGGGACAAGGAGGAAATTTTGAAAGAAATCAGTAATACCTTGAAATGAACAAAAATGACAGCAAACATATCAAAACCTATGGGATGCAGAAAAAGCTGTGCCAGGAGGGAAATTCATAGCCATAATGCATATATCAGACAAGAAAAAAGAGCGAAAATTCAAGACCTAATTGCACACTTGGAGGAGTTAGAAAAAGAACAACAAACTAACCCTAAAGCAAGTAGAGGGAAGAAAATAACAAAGATTAGAATTAAATGAAATAGAAAATAAGAAAGCACAAGAAAAAAATAAACAAAACCAAAAACTGGTTCTTCAAGGAGATCAATAAAATTGACAAACCCTTACCTAAACTAACAAAGAAAAAAAGAGAGAAGATGCAAGTATGAAAGATAAGAAATGTGGAAGGTTATATCACCACTGACTGCACAGAAATAAAGAGAACCATAAGAGGATATTTTGAAAAAATTATATGCCAACAAATAGGACAACTTAGAATAGGCAAATTCCTAGAAACACACAAGCAGCCTACACTAATGAAAGAAGAAATTGATGAACTCAACAGAACAATCACAAGTAAAGAGATAGAATCAGTCATTAAAAACCTACCAACTAAGAAGAGCCCAGGACCAGACAGCCTCACAGGTGAATTCTAATAAACATTCCAGGAAGAACTAACACTAATGCTCCTTAAACTCTTCCAAAAAACAGAAGTAGAAGGAACATTGCCTAACTCACTATATGATGCTAACATTTCCCTAATACCTAAGCCAAATGAAGATGCCACAAGAATTGGAAAACTACAGATCAATCTCTGTAATGAACATAGATTTTTAAATCCTTAACAAAATACTTGCTAATCATTTCAACAACACATCAAATAAATTATACGCCATGACCAAGTTGGTTTCATCCCGGGTGTGCGAGAATGGTTAAATAAGAAAATCCATCAATGTAATACACCACATAAACAGATCTCAAGGAAAAAATCACACAATCATCTCTATAGACACAGAAAAAACATTTGACAAAACACAGCACACTTTCCTGATAAAAACACTGCAAAAGATAGGAATAAAAGGGAACTTTCTGAACATGATAAAGGGTATATATGAAAAACCAACAGCTAATATCACATACAATGGTGAAATCCTAAAAGTTCCCCCTCTAATAATCAGGTACAAGACAAGGAAGCCCACTATCTCCATTCCTATTTAACATTGTGTTAGAAGTACTTGCTTGGGCACTGAGGCAAGAAAAAGATATAAAAAGCATCCAAATTGGAAAGTAAGAAGTGAAAATTTCACTATTCACAGATGACATGATCCTCTACATAGAAAGCCCTGAAAAATCTACAATAAAGCTTCTAGAACTTATAAACAAGTTCAGTAAAGTTGCAGTTATATGATCAATGTATAAAAATCAGTAGAATTTCTGTGCACCCATAATGAGTAATCTGAGGAGGAAATCAAGAAAAAATACCATTTACAATAGTAACTAAAAAAATCAAACACCTAGGAATAAACCTAACTAAAGATGTAAAAGACTTATATATAGCAAACTATACAATACTGTTAAAGGAAATCAAAGAAGACTTAAATAAATGGAAGAATATTCCCTGTTCATGGATAGGAAGACTAAATATCATTAGATGTCTATCCTACCAAAACTAATCTACAGACTTAATGGAATCCCAATAAAAATCAGCCCAGCATTTTTTTGCTGAATTGGAAAAACTAACTATTAAATTTATTTGGAAGTACAAGAGGCACTGAATAGCCAAAGATATAGTGAGAAAGAAAACTGAAATCAGAGGAGTAACACTACCTGATTTTAAAACATACTACAAAACAACAGTGGTCAAAACTTCATGGTATTGGCACAAGGATAGACATACTGACCAATGGAGCTGAATTGAGAGTTCTAATATAGAACCTCACATATATAGTCTTCTGATATTCAAAAATACCACCAAGCCTACTCAACTGGGAGATAAAGGCCTCTTCAACAAATGGTGCTTGGAGAGCTGGATACCCATATCCAGAAGAATGAAAGAGGAACACCATCTCACACCTTATACAAAAATCAACTCAAGATGGATAAAATATCAAAATATAAGAGCCAGGTCCATAAAGACTGGAAGATAAGATAAGGAAGCATCTACAGGAACTTGTAATAAGAAATGGTTTCATGAACTTCACACCCAAAGCATGATGAATGAAAGAGAAAATAGATAAATGGGACTTGCTCAAAATTAAAATGTTTTGCACCTCAAAGGATTTTGTCAAGGAAGTCAAAAGACAACCTAAACAATGGGAAAAAATATTTGGAAACCATTTATCTCATAGGAGCCTTATATCCAGCATATATAAAGAAATCCTATGTCTTAAAATAAAAAGACAAACAACCCATTTAAAAAATGGGCAAGTGATTTGAACAGACACTTCTCCAAAGATGAAATACAAATGGCTAAAAAGCACATGAAAACATACTCAACATGACTAGCTATTATGGAAATGTCAATTAAAACTACAATGAGATACTCTCTTGCACCCATTAGACTGGTGGCCTTTGAAAAAACAGGACTATGAATGTTCAAGAGGATGTGGAGGAAAGGGAACACATGCACTGCTGGTAGGTATTTAGAATGGCCCCACCATTGTGGTGGACAGCTTGGTGGTTCCTCAAAAAACTAACTATAGATCTGCCATATGATCCAGAAATTCCACTGGTGGGTATACACCCAGGATAACTGAAAAAAAGGACATGAACAGATGTATGCACACCAATATTCATAGTGGCATTCTTCATTTTTGCCAAAATTTGGAATCAACCAAAACACCCATTAACAGATGAGTGGATAAACAAAATGTGGTATGTACATACAATGGAATATTACTCAGCTGTAAGAAGGAATACAGTACTAATACATGGGATAACATGGATGAATCTTGAGGATATTATGTTGAGTGAAGCAACCTAGGCATTGAAGGAAAAATATTACATGACCTTTCTGATATGAATTAAGGAAACTGAGCTGACTCAGAGAGTTAGAGTCTGGAAGATAGGTAGGTTTACAGGAAATAGAAAGCGAGAAGAAGGTTGTGAGCCAACACCCACACCAGCAAAATCTATGATCAAGTGGAAGTGAGTAGCTGTGCAATGAAGGGATATGACAGTGGTGTAGGGATATTATTGGGTTGGGTGCTGCAAGCTTGACAGGGGGCTAGGATGAGGAGGATGGATTGGAAGGTCCATGGAACTGGGGGGAGGGTTGGGGCAGGGAACAGGTGAACATGGGGGATTGCAGGTATGTGGTTGAAACTACTATATTAAGAAAACTCTTTTGGCAATATGACAAGGAAAGGTTACTGGTTCAGGGTGCTGGATGGGGGAGGGGCATTCGGCACAGGGTAAACCTGGGGCAATCTTCCAGAGAATGTGTGAGTGATCGTTTGGTCATAGTGTGTTGTATCAGTGGGAGGAAAGCAACATAATGAAGTAGCTGGACTACCAAATTGGGGAGGCTCAATATGTTCTTAGAGGGTAGGTGTCTCTCGAGAGCGTGGGTGGTTCCTAATAGGGCAGGATACACTAGTGTGTCAAGCCCTCAGCATTGCTGCAAGTATCTATGAATCTTGTCCTTCAAGCAGTGAAGTCTGGTCACTGAGGGCCCTGAGGGGTGGGGGGGAGGGAGGAATAGAATAGATAGAAGAGTAGTAGTTAGGGGGCAATGGAAGTGTTCTGCATGGTCTTGCAATGATGGATACAGGCCATGTCAAATTTCATCAAAAATTGATAAAAGTGTATGGTGTAAAATGTAAACCATAATGTAAACCACTGACCATGATTTCAATATTTGAACATCAGTTGTAACAAATGTACCATCCACATGTAAAAAGATTATTAATAGGGAAGGGGGAATGGGGGAGGTCACTTTACTGTGACCTAAAATTTCTTTGGGGAAATGGACTTGGCCCAATGGATAGGGCACTAACGAAAGATATTGCTAATGTGGGAAAAGTGGGAGATGTGAGGAGTGGTGCATATGGGAATCCCTTTTATTTTTTATGTAACATTTTACATAATATAAGTATCTCTTAAAATAAATAAAAAATATATTTACAAAAACAAATGCACACCTAGGAATAAAAAAAAAATAAAAGAATATGCGGTCATGGCCTTGGCCTTGTTCTCCTTGCTCTTCCTGATCTTGGTGCTGCTGTTCATCGTGGTATGGTGCGGCTGTGCAGGAGGAACAGGGCTGCCTCAGGGTGTCATTGCTCAGAGTCAGACGGCCCCTTTCTAGGGCATTGGGTGGATGTTATTGGCACTGGTACCCTGTTCGAGGATGAGATGCGTCTGATGAGACACTCCAAGAGTAGTAAGTTCAAATTTTTAAGCCTGTCTTCTTCAACCTTCTGGCAAGGACCCTGGGAGGAAAACAAGGAAACCCCATCTTTCTGAACTGTTTACATCCCTGAAACTTCCCCACTGAGTGTGTGAGTTTTGTCTTTCTCACTAGTCTTTTTTTTTTTAACCCTGTAATAATCTGTAATCCTACTTCTTTTCTTCTTTTTTCTCTACTATTTTCCTTAATAATATTATTCCCGACTTATTGGCTAAGTTGCTCTGTAATTGTTTTTCTAATTATTTCATTTTAGTAAAAATATAGGTCAGGAAATTTCACAAAGTGGACACTTGGCTATAGCAGTGTTTTGTTTAGTTTTGTTTTTTAAGTATGGCTATCTGTTGTTGTCTAGGGCACCTCATGTTTTTAGAGCCTTCTGTATTCTGTCAAGCCTCTCTCCCATCTCCTTAATTATCTTTTTAGACTGCTCATTTCCATCTTAGGTAGCTTGCTTCATAGTACTGCAGTACCACTTAGGTCCATCATTGTATTTGCTTTATTTTTAAAAGTTTATCAAAGAGTTTGAAATATCTGGCGAATTGAGACACACTTTTTGGAATGGAAAATTTTTATTATGGCATAATAACTGGAGTTATTAACAACTGGACCCTTACACTATGGCCCTGCTCAGGCATTGACCAGTGGTTGCCCAGAAAAGAATCCAATTTCCTCTCGAAAGCTGAGACAGACCCTGAAGGAGCTAACAGCTGAAGAATGCTGTACTCTTGGCAGCTGGGCAGCAAGTGCTTTCATGAAGGGAGTTCTGAGCAGGGACATCCATGCCTGCCATGATCGTTATTGTGTGGGGTGCTGGCCGAAAATGATTCTGAGGTAGTATTGGTACTCAGTGGGCTAAGGCAAAAAGAGATGTCATAATTGATTTAGTCTTTGTTCAGGGATGTTGAGCAAGGAGGAGTGGCCTGCTCACCAGGAAATTACACTACCAAAATAGGTTGTCTCAAAAATCTCCAGCTCTGACAAATTTAGTTCTTTGGTTCCTTCTTCAGCATTTCTCTCAGACCCAGGCTGACAGGATGTGCTGACCCTAAGACCTTGCTGCTCCCTTCAACATAAAACTGTCTATGCTATCTCCTGAGAGGGAGAAAAGTATTCAAATATCAGGAAGCTCCAGACTCATGGAATCATAGCTCACTCTTCAAAGCCCCACCCTCAGTTTTGGTTCCTGTGTCCTTCTCATAACCTTGCCCAAGGCCAGGAGTTTCTCAGCCACCTTCAGAATGTCAGTCCCAGGTCTTTAAAAGCAGTTGCTTCTCTGAGTGTTTAGCTGATTCCTGGATTCCCTGAGAGTGTTCTGGAGTTCAAAAATCCAAAATAAGTCTCACTGGACTAAATCAAGGTATGACAGGGCTGTCTTTCTTTGGATGTTCCAGAGGAGAATCCATTCCTTACCTTTTCCAGCTTCTGGAGGCTACTTGTATTCCTTGGTTTGTGGTTCCCTTCCACAATTGATGTCACTTTGACCTCTGCTTCCATCACTGCAACTGCTTCTCTTTCTCTGCTTCCATCATCATGTCACCCTCTGTGACGCTGACCCTCCTTCTTCTTATCAAGGCCCTTGTGATTACATTGGGCCCACCAGCATGATTCAGACTAATCATCCGACCTTAAAATCCTATATTTAAACACATCTGCAAAGTACCTTTTGCCACATAAGGTAACATGGCAGGTTCCAGGGGCTAGGACGTGGACATCATTGGAGACATAATTCAGCCAAACCACAGTGACCCTGCAGCTGCAGAGGTAACTTCCATCTTGATTCTGTAAGGTTGCTTGTTGTAGTCTCATGGGACAGAAATAATCTCTCTTCCTGGGCACATAGGAAAAACATGTTCCTTGACTTCTTTGCAATTAGGTTAGAGCAAATGAAGGATTCAGGCCAATGGGATATATTCAGAAGGAAGGTGAGTCTGTGCTTCTCGAGGTCTGGTCTATGAGACAGCAGCACCACTATCACCTTAGGCCTTGCTAGAAATGCACATCCCAAGCTCCATCTCCAATGTCCTCAATCAGAATCCTCATTAACAAGATTCCAGGTGATTCTGATGCACATTACAGTAGGAGAAGCATTGATGTAAGTCACTTTCAACCATGGCACTTAAAATACGGTGCAAAATCCAGTCCTCCAACCATCTCTTTCTCTACTGCAATAACCTTAGAGGTCAAGAGTTCTAGGAGTAGAAAACATATTTTTTGTCACCTTAGATTAAGCAAATATTTCTTTAGGTATGATATCAAAAGTACAATCCATAAAAGAAAAAAAAACAAAAATTTGGGCTTTATCAAAATTAAAAATTTCTCCTCCTTGAAGATACCATTAAGACAATGAAAAGTTACTGGTTGAGAGAAGATCTTTGCAGAACATGACTGTGTTCAAATATAAAAAGTACTTTGAAAGCACAAATTTTAAAAATACTCCATCCAAAAATATGGGAAAAAAGTTTTGAGTGAATACTTCACCAAAGAAGATATATGGATGGCAAAAAGGACATGAGAATATGTTCAACATCACGTGTCATAAAGGAAATTAAAATTAAAACTACACTGTGATACTCTATGCCTACTACTAACAATCAAATCTGGAAAAGTCCACTGCTGGTTGGAATGAAGAGCAATTGGAATTCTCATACTTTGCTGGAGGGACTGTTACACGCTACAGCCAAACTGAAAAACAGTTTATCAGTTATAAATATACTTAAAAATATACTTACTATATCACCCATCACTTTCATTCCAAATTATTTACCTAAGAGAAAACTTATGTTCACAAGCAAACTTTTATATAATGTATATAGTGAGTTTATAAATAATTGGCAAAATCTGGAAACAACCCAATGATTTTAAACTGGTGAATAGATAAACAAACTGTTGTGCATACATACAGTGGAATAAAACAGCAATAAAAGAGAAGGAACTGTTGGAGCATCTAAAAGAGAAGGAACTGTTGGAGCATGTGGATGAATCTCACATGCATTAAGCGAAATCAAAGTAGCCAGTTTCAAAAGAATACAAAATGTGATTCCATTTACATTATACTCTGGGAAATGCATAACTACAGGGACAAAAAGTGGATCAGTTGCTGCCATGGGCTAGAATTAATCACAAAATGGCATGAAGAAATTTTGGGGGCCAATGGACCCATACTTTATTTTGATCGTTCTGGTAATTACACATTTGAATGATAAAAACATACTGTATTTTATTTTAAGATTTATTTTATTTATTTATTTCTCCCCACCCCCTCATTGTTTGCACTTGTTGAGTCTGTTTGCTGTTTCTTTAGAAAGGCAATGGGAACTGAACCTGGACCTCCAATGGGGAACGGAGATATCTAATCACTTGAGCCACCTCCGTTCCCTGCTTTGTTGTATCTCTCATTATGATTTTTCTTCTTGTGTCTCTTATTGCATCATCTTGTTGAGTGATCCTGCTGTGCCTGTCTGTTGCATCAGCTCTCTTTCTTCTTTAGGAGGCACTGGGAACCAAACCATGGACCTCCCATGTGGTAGGAGGGAGCTCAATCGCTTGAGCCACATCTGTTTCCCTGTACTCTGTTTTAATTGGGTATGTTCATAAGTGTATGTGTTTGTCAAACCCATAGAATCTTACCTAAAAAGGGTCATTTTACTACATTTAAATTATAGCTCAATAAACAAAGTACATTAGACCAATTTAGGTAATTTGTTGAAACTATCATTAGAGTCAATTGTTATGATAATAAATAAAGACTTGAATCTATTATAATTTGTATCTTACCAGGTCATTAGTATATATGGATCGTACTCATCGAATACCTTATTCTGTGCCAAATATATTTTTGCTTGTATATGCTGTTTGGGTTGGAGTGTTGGGGAAAAGGTGTTGAGGCAATGGGGTTAGGAGAATAAAACAGTAAATCTGATGTTCACTTACACTTTCTCCTGTATTGCTACAATTCATATATAGATAAATAGCTGGGGTAGCCATTTTAATTCTTAGAAACAACTATTTAACTTTTATCCATACTCCTGTATCCATGGACACACACAAAAAACACACACAGTGAAGTCTTTCCTTCCTCTTCAATATCACCTCCTCCTCCCTCCTCATCTTCTATCAATAATGAATAACTCAAAAATTCCCTAAAGAACTATGCATTCCATGCCACTCTTTCTTTTTACTCCCCTGAGATCTTCCTGGATTGTCCTGGTTCCACTTATCTGACTGATGAGCTCCTCCTTTATTCTTTACATTTTAGAAACTAAATTAAGCTTTTTCGTCTCACTGAAGCTTCCTGCTTCCTCAAGGCAGTCACTAATCAACTTTTTTCTGAATTATTGTTTCCTCCATTCTGTCACATCTGATGCCTTCATGTGATTGATTACAATTATGTTTATTTTACATAATAAATAGCAAATTACTAAACAAAACTCCTTGTTTTAGAAATTTTCTATCCCCTTATCTCCCTGTATAGTGCATAACAGAAAGTGTGTTCTCAGCATATTTTCACTGAGTGAACTAATGGAAAAAATACACTTCCTTGAAAACTAGTAATATGTCAGCCAATTGTATTACACGTTTCTTTTTTTATTTTTTATTTCTTCTTAATTGACTTGTAAATATAGATACTCATATTCCTTCACATGTAAAAGGGTAAAGGGTATAATTTCTTCAAAATGTATTCTTTAATTTTAAAAAGCCATCTATTCATTGCATCAAACAAAGAACTAAACAGAAAAATAAAATGATCACTTTTAAATGGGTTTAGGTGACTGACACATTTCTATTTCTGGAACACAAACTTTGAATTAGTTTAGGATAATAGGGGTAAAGCATTTTGACCAAAAGTGTTCCCATTATCATCAGCCTTTTGGAAAGTATAAGCAATCAATTGGCCTCTTCATTCATTAGCATTTAAAGAGCAGAGTCTGGAAGAAGCTAGAGATATGATTATTGACAGTCCCATGAGAAATACAGAATTTATTAATCATACTCATATGATTACATTATACTCATGAACAGAAAGGGTTGCAGCATCTATTTTTGATGTGTGGGCAAGGCTCATGAGTATACAAAGGTTGATAGTCATTGACTGGTGGTCCTTACTAATTTAATAAACAGTCTTCAAAGTTCTTGCAGAGACAAAGGAATCTGAAGTTACATGTATAATATACAGCATGAGCAAAATACTTAATTCCATTCACTTTGAAACCTAGAGGACAGTTATTAAAATTTTATGGTGCAAATTAAAATTTAAGTTTAAAGTACAGGATCAAAAGAATCTTTCCTTTTCCCTCAGTGCTATTAAGAGCCAGCTTTTTTTTTTTTTTTTTTGCACAGTATAAATCCATTTTTTTTTACAATACTAAAATTCTGGATGCACATGTACAAAATGTTAACAGTGGTTACATGAATGTTGTGGAATTACAGATGAACTTGCCTTCATAGCTTTTTGTATTTTCTGGGAAAAAAAATTTCAACAGGCATGCTTTACTTTTCTAATCGGAGAAAGATAGCAAACCTGTTTCAATTTTTAAATTTTTAAAAGAAAAGAAAATGAAAATAAAACTTTCCTACTTCACCAGTCTGTTGCATATGTCAAGTAAAATAAAAGAAAAGAGAATGTCTTCTGAAATAACTCTTCTCTTATATTTTTAACAGACTAGGCTAAAACAGGAAAAGGCTAGTCATTACGGCTCAGGACTTTAGACCCACTTCATTTGCACCCAAACCTCCAACCCTCTCTGGAATTTGTTTCCTCAGGGAAGCGTCCCTGACTTAGCCAGATTGACAGAACTCACTTAAACACTTTCTATCCAGTTAGCATATAAATATACATACAAATGGAGAGATACCATTGTAAACAGCAGGAAATATATTTCAAAAATTTTTCACAATAAATTTCAAAAATAATGCTGATTTTACATTACCAAAATTAGTACCTCCTTCAAACTAGTGTTCTCTAAAGCAAAATTCATATTACTAGAATCTCCATTTTAGCCATTAGACATGTGGACAACCCCCAAATACCTTCCCATAGCTGGTATCCAACTTTATTTCAGGAACAAGTAGGAATTAAATTATCCCCACCCCTGGAGGTAAAGATCAAACTTGTCTGTGAATCCTGCTGCAGTCTGTCAAATCTGAGGTGGGAGCCTATCCAAATGCTGGACTGACCTAAACTTGGAACTTGTAAATCAGGATTGAAAATGCAGTTATCTAGGAAAGACTTGTGGGAAGTTTTTCCATCTGATAGCTTGAACCCCTGCTTCCAATAAACTTCTGGACTGGCTTGCCAACTTTGTTATTAGATTTCATTTAGGTTCTTTGACTATGCACCGTCTCATCTTAAATTCCACCCCTGCAGACATCCGCTCATATCCTTCCTCCACCCTCCGATTTCCTGTAAGCCTATCGTTCAGTCTCTTGCTATCTGGGCAGCTTGTTTATTTCATATCATTGAGGTCATGTAGTATTTGTCCTTCAATGTCTGGGTTGCTTCACTCAACATAAGGTTCTCAAGATTCATCCATGTTATCACATGTGTTTGTAGTGTGTTTGTTCTTACAGCCGAGTAGTATTCCATTGTGTGTATATACCACATTTTATTGATCCACTCATCTGTTGATGGGCATTTGGGTTGATTCCAACTTTTGGCAATACTGAACAATGCTGCTATGAACATTGGTGTACATATATCGGTTAGTGTCCTTGTTTTCAGTTCTGCTGGGTATATACCCAGCAGTGGTATTGCTGGGTCATATGGCAAATCTATGGCTAGTTTTTTGAGAAACCGCCATACTGTCCTCCAGAATGGTTGGATCCTTCTGCATTCCCACCAGCAGTGGATGAGTGTTCCCCTTTCTTCACATCCTCTCCAGCACTTGTACCCTTCTGTTTTTTTCATAGCTGCCAATCTTATGGGTGTAAGATGGTATCTCATTGTAGTTTAGATTTGCATTTCCCTGATAGCTAGAGATTTGGAACATTTTTTCATGTGCTTTCTTGCCATTTGTATTTCTTCTTCGGAGAAGTGTCTATTTAAGTCTTTTTCCCATTTTTTAAATGGGTTGTTTATCTTTTTATTTTCAAGATATAGGAGTTCTTTATATATGCAAGTTATAAGTTTCTTATCAGATATATGATTGCCAAATATTTTCTCCCACTGTGTGGGCTCCCTTTTTACTTTCTTGACAAACTCCTTTGAGGTGCAGAAGGCTTTAATTTTGAGGAAGTCCCATTTATCTATTAGTTCTTTTGCTGCTCGTGCTTTTGGTGAGATATTCATAAATCCATTTCCTATTACAAGGTCCTGTAGATGTTTCCCTACACTGCTTTCTAAGGTTTTTATGGTCTTGGCTCTTATATTTAGGTCTTTGATCCATCTTGAGTTGATCTTTGTATAAGGTGTGAGATGGTAATCCTCTTTCATTCTTCTACATATGGCTATCCTGTTCTCCAGACACCATTTGTTGAATAGGCCACTCTCTCCCAGTTGAGAGGGTTTGGTGGCTTTATCAAATATTATGTGGCTGTATATGTGAGGTTCTATATCAGAGCTTTCATTTCGATTCCATTGGTCTATGTGTCTCTCCTTATGCCAATACCATGCTGTTTTCACCACCATAGCTTTGTAGTATGTTTTGAAGTCAGGTAGTGTGATTCCTCCAATTTCGTTTTTCTTTTTCAGTATGTCTTTGTCTATTCGGGGTCTCTTTCCTTTCCAAATAAATTTCAAAGTTAGTTTTTCTAGTTCCTTAAAGAAGGCTGCGTTGATTTTTATTGGGATTGCATTGAATGTGTAGATCGGTTTTGGTAGGATAGACATCTTAATAATGTTCAGTCTTCCTATCCATGAACAAGGAATAGTCTTCCATTTATTCAGGTCTTCTTTGATTTCCTTCAACAATTTTGTATAGTTCTCGGTGTATAAGTTCTTTATCTCTTTAGTTAAATTTATTCCTAAGTATATGAATTTTTTATTTACTATTGTGAATGGTATTTGTTTCTTGATTTCCTCCTGATCTTGCTCATTATTGGTGTACAGAAATGCTACTGATTTTTGCCCATTGATCTTATAACCTGCGACTTTACTAAACTCATTTATGAGTTCTAGAATCTTTGTTGTAGATCTCTCAGGGTTTTCTATGTATAGGATCATGTCATCTGCAAATAATGAAATTTTGACTTCTTCCTTTCCAATTTGAATGCCTTTTATAGCTGGTTCTTGCGTCAGTGCTCGAGCAAGTACTTCTAAGACAATGTTAAATAGGAGCGGAGACAGTGGGCATCCTTGCCTTGTTCCTGAGTTAAGAGGGAAGGAGTCTAGGATTTCTTCATTGTAAACAATATTGGCTTTAGGTTTTTCATATATACTGTTTATCATGTTCAAAAAATTCCCTTGTATTCCAATCTTTTGGAGTGTTTTTATCAAGAAAGGGTGCTGTATTTTGTCAAATGCTTTTTCTGCATCAATAGATATAATCATGTGATTTTTTTCCTTCAATCTGTTTATATGGTGTATTACGTGGATTGATTTTCTTATGTTGAACCATCCTTGCATACCTGGGATGAATCCCACTTGGTCGTGGTGTATAATACGTTTAATGTGTTGTTGAATACGATTAGCAAGTATTTTGTTAAGTATTTTTGCATCTAGGTTCATTAGAGAAATTGGTCTGTAATTTTCCTTTCTTGTGATGTCTTTGTTTGGCTTTGGTACTAGGGTAATGTTGGCATCATAGAAGGAGTTGGGTAATGTTCTTTCTGTTTCGATGTTTTGGAATATTTTCAGCAGGATTGGTGTCAGTTCTTTCCGGAATGTTTTGTAGAATTCACCTGTGAAGCCATCTGGCCCTGGGCTCTTCTTAGTTGGGAGATTTTTAATAACTGATTCTATCTCTCTGCTTGTGATTGGTTTGTTAAGATCATCAATTTCTTCTTTTGTCAATATGGGCTGCTTATGTGTTTCTAGGAATTTGTCCATTTCCTCTAGATTGTCATTTTTGTTGGAATATATTTTTTCAAAGTATCCTCTTATGATAGTCTTTATTTCTGTGGGGTCAGTGGTGATATCGCCTTTCTCATTTCTTATTTTGTGTATTTGCATCTTCTCTCTTTTTTTCTTTGTTAGTGTTGCTATAGGTTTGTCAATTTTGTTAATCTTCTCAAAAAACCAGCTCTTGGTCTTGTTTATCTGTTCAAGTGCTTTCTTATTTTCTATTTCATTTAGTTCTGCTCTTATCTTTGTTATTTCCTTCCTTCTTCTTCCTGTTGGGTTACTTTGTTGTTGTTTTTCTAATTCCTTCAAATGTGCAGTTAGTTCTTCAATTTTTGCTCTTTCTTCTTTTTTGATATATGAATTTATGGCTATAAACTTCCCTCTCAGTACTTCTTTTGCTGCATCCCATAAATTTTGGTACGTTGTGTTATCATTATCATTTGTTTCAAGGTAGTCATTGATTTCTTTTGAGATTTCCTCTTTGACCCACTGTTTTTCTAAGAGTGTGCTGTTTAATTTCCAAATCGTGGTGTGAAATCTGGGCTTCTGTCCCTTGCAAATCTCCAGCTTGACTCCACTGTGGTCAGAGATAATGTTTTGTATGATTTCAATCTTTCTGAATTCGTTCAGCCTTTCTTTGTGGCCTAGCATATGAACTACCTTGGAGAATGATCCATGTGCGCTTGAGAAAAATGTATATCCTGCTGTGTTTGGGTGTAGCGATCTATATATGTCTATTAGATCGAGCTCCTCTAATATACTATTCAGATGTTTTGTTTCTTTGGTGATTCTCTTTTGAGATGTTCTGTCCAGAGTTGATAGTGGTGTATTAAAATCCCCCACTATAATTGTAGATGTATCTATTCTTTCACTTAGTTTTTCCAGCATTTGCCTGATGTATTTAGAGGCACCCTTGTTAGGGGCATAGATATTTATGATTGTTCGATCTTCTTGACAGATTTTCCCTTTCACTAAAATGTAGTATCCTTCTTTGTCTCTCACAATTGTTTCACATTTAAAGTCTATTTTGTCTGATATTAATATAGCTACTCCTGCCTTTTTTTTGTTATTGTTAGCTTGTATGATTGTTTTCCAGCCATTCACTTTCAATCTCCATGCCAGCTTTTTGAATAGAGAGGCTCAATGTCCAATGTCATGTCCTTTCTCTCTGGAGAGCCAGATTAGAGCTAATCAAAAGTGACTAGAGAAACATTATCTCTCTGTATTTTCTTCAAGTGGGAAGTTTTGTATTACCTTTTAGTATATAATGTAACTGTAGTCACAGAGTAGAAAATACAAATCAAATATGACTGTGGCAAATTTTGGAGAAGCAAGTGTAGTGTAAGACAAGGCAAAATTTACATTGACGATACTCTTAGCACTCTGAAAAAGTATACACTTTAAGGACAACAAACACATGAAACCTGAGCAAATACAGAAACACACAATTTCACCTCTACCCTTGGCTACTCGTGATTTTAAAAAGACATCAATTACCATATAACCCTGCAATCCCACATCTTGTTATATACTGAAAAGGATTGAAAGCAGAGCCTGTAACACATCTTTGTAAACCAATGTTCATAGCAGTATTTTTCACAATAGCTGCAAGGTGGAAGCAATCCAAGCATCCATCAACAAATGAATGGATACACTTTTCAGGAAGTTTTGGATCAGAGTGGTTCAACAATGGCAGCGGAGGAATACCGGTATGGGATGTTACTGACAGGGGACATAGGGTTGACAGGGAGTTATACAGTGTCCCGGCCCGCGGGACGATCAACAGAGACTCCAGGACCTGTGAGGGAAGAATGGTATGGGACAAGAGAGACACAAAGAATGACAGCAAGACAGTATTCTGATCAAGCTGCATTTATTGGAGGTAAAACACGGGAATATATAGAGAAAAAAGGGGACATGCTTAGGAGTGATAGGCTGGTTTCACGGGTGGCAGACGTCCAAGGAGGGGATTGGTTGAAAGCTTTCGTCGGGTATGCAGAGTTTTGCACCTTGCACCTGCGCATTACTTTATTCGCCTGGCAGTGGCGGGAAATGGAGAACAAAGGAGCAGGGAGGAAGAAGAACAAGGAAATGACAGAGCAGATTTGTGAATTCTGCCATGTTGTGAAGAATAGGCTTCACAACGGGTGGCTCCCTACAATACAGGGCATGTGTCTGGGGTGCATGGAAATGTTTGGATATATTCATAGTGGAAACAATTAAAAACTACAGCTGGGGGGGTGCTGGGTTCCTGGCCAGGGGGGCTCTGTTATGGTCCCTAGGGGAGCAGCGGCAACCCCCTGGGTGCAACAGCAAAGACCAGGAAGGAATGAGGGTCCAACAGTGAGTCCCTGATACTTATGACTATGCTTGTGAGCCTATGCACCTGAAATAAGAGCAAGGCCTAGAGCAGCAGTTTGCCTAAGGGTTCCCTCCTGACAGCCTCCATGTTACTCAAATGTGGCCACTCTCAAAGCCAAACTCAGCATGTAAATGCAATGCCTTTCCCCCAGCATGGGACATGACACCCAGGGATGAGCCTCCCTGGCACCAAGGGATCACTACCAAGTACCAGCTGATGACATAACTAGAAAATGACCCTGAATAAAAGGTTCAACGTGGACCAGCAGAACATCCCTGTCTACATATAATAACAGGAGTTAAAAATGATTTTTGACCTAAATTAAGGGGGAAATGGAAAGGACAAATGAGTTTATGTGGCTATGAGTCTCTAAAAAAGAGTCTGGAGGTTGTCAGAAGGATTGCCCTTATGCACACCTGAGCAGAGTCTCAGAGACAGATAAAGTAGATATAACCCCAGGTATTGGTTCTTCTGAGGGCTACAGAGACCCACAGGTTTTATTGTCTTGGCAGATGGAGTTCACTGCCATGTCAGTTGGCCCTTCTTTGGAGTTGGTGTCTCTGCATGATGGAGCTGGACTCAGACGTGATCTCCTTTCACAAGCCTACCCTGTTACTTTACTGGAATTGTAGTTGATGCTGGGGTTTAAGATATATCTAGGGGATCTGAATCCCTGGACTGACAATATGATAGCCAGGCCCTGAGCCTCAACAGACTTCAACTCTTACACTCTGCTTTATTGGACTTACCCCACTCAGCTAACATGGAATTGAAGAATGTCAACCATCACACCATGGAGCCAAGAGTGCCTATAACTGAAAGCAGGAGGATTCCATCCAGTATCCATGTGGAATCTAAGCCCCCTCTTGACATAGATGTGGAATGGACACAACCAAACCACGGTCCACAGGAAGGAGGAATAGAGTAAGGATTAGAGTGGACTTACTGATATTCTATTCATGAACTATTGTGGTTAGTAATTGAAGAAAATGTGGCATTGGTGTGGAAAACGTGGCCATGGTGGCTGCTGGGTGCGGGGAATGGGAGGAAGAGATGAGATTGGAGGCATTCTCCAGACTTGGAGTTGTCCTGGGTAGTGCTGCAGGGACAATTACCAGACATTTTAGATCCTCCCATGGCCCACTGGATGGAACGTGGGAGAGTGTGGGCTATGATGTGGACCATTGACCATGAGGTGTAGCGATGCCCAGAGATGTACTCACCAAATGCAATCAATGTGTCATGATGATGGGGGAGAGTGTGGCTGTGGGGGGAGTGGTGGGGAGGGGGCAAAGGGGGTGAATGGGGACCTCATATTTTTTTAATGTAATATTTTTTAAAAATGAAGAAAAAAACAGAAAAAAAACGAATGAATAAACAAAATGAAATATTAGTCAAGGAATGAAGTTTTGATATGTGTTACAACATAGATTAATCTTGAAGACATCAGGCTGAGTGAAATAAGCCAGAAACAAAATGACAAATATTGTAATTATCTCACTTATATGAAATATCTGGAATAAACAAATTTCTGAGAGAAAGATAGGAGATTACAAGTTACCAGAGGCCAGAGGCGGGGAGGTGAGTGGTGACTTATTGCTTAATGAGGGCAGTATTTGTTTGAAGTGATGAAAAAGAGTAATGGATATTGGCGATGGCAGCACAATAGTGGTAATGTAATTAAAGCACTGAATTGAAAGTGTTAAATGGGAACTGTTCTAGATGTCATATTTTAGGTGAGAAAAGAACTGGTCCAAAGGAAAGCATTCTAAATAGTAGAGAGTTGAGAAATTATGACCTAGAAGGAATTGTTGAAAGAATTTAAGACATTTAACCTTAAGAGAAAACCTAGAAGGGTAAGAATCTTGGATTGCAACTCAAAGGCATAAAGACTGAAGTAGGCCAGAAGGGCAGTCCTAAAAAAAAGAGGTAAATTTTTGCCATGTGGACCCAGTATTTCTGGATCTTCAGATTTTATAAGAGGAGGCAGAAAACAAGGTTTTCATTTGAACTTCTTAATTTTTAAAAAAAACCTCTATGATCTATTTTTTTAAGATTTATTTTATTTCTCCCCACTCCCTTGTTGTTTCTCACTTGCTGTGTCTGTTTGTCTTCCTTGTTTCTTTAGGAAGCACTGGGAACTGAACCCAGGATCTCTAATGTAGGAGGGAGGTGACTAATCACTTGAACCACCTCCACTCCCTGCTTTGTTTTGTCTCTCATTCTGTTTTTCCTCCCATTCACATCCCATTGTTCATTAAATGTGTGACATTCCATATTAGCTTTCTATTGCTAATGTAACAAATTACCATGAGTTTAGTGGCTTAAAACAACACAGATTTATTCTCTTATAGTGCTTGTTGCATCATCTCACTGTACCAGCTTGCCACACCTGCCTGTCACATGAGCTAGTTGTCTTCTTTAGGAAACACAAGGAACTTCTGCTCCTTGCCTTTGTTGTGTCTCTCAGAATGCTATTATTCCTTCTTCTTGTGTCCCTTATTGTGTCAGCTTGCTGCACCTGCCTGTTGTGCCAGCTTGCTATCTTCTTTAGGAAGCACTGGGATCCAAACCAGCGACCTCCCATGTAGTAGGCTGGAGCACAGTCGCCTGAGGCACATCTGTTACCCTTCTCCTTATTTTTAATTGTCAATGCACTCTGTTTTTAAAAAAAAATACTTTGTGGTCCAAGGTATATCTGCAGATCTTGTCTGGATGTTGCATGTCTATTGCTTTATACTAGTAGTCAGAAAACTATGGCTTAAGTGTCAAATCAAGCCTGCCACCTATTTTTGTATGGCCTGATATCTAAAGATAATTTTTATATTTTATTACTGGTTGACAAAAATCAAAAGATTAATATTCCATGGCACATGCAAATTATATGAAATTTAAATTTCAGTGTCGAACATGTCCATGCTTATTCATTTGCATATTGTCTATGGCTGTTTTGATGATACAAAAGCAAATTAAGTAGTTGCAACTTAGACTGTATGTGACTTTCTCATCAGGCTCAGCATATTACAATGTGCAGTGACACAGTTATAAGCTGATACCATTTCAAAACACATATTATCATATTGCAATGTTTTACTTAATTTTTTTAATTATCAGTGCATATCCACCATTTCAAAATAATTAAAGAAAAGTAGGCTTTGAATATATGGTAGACTGAATACCACAAAGGTGTCCATATCCTAATCACTGAAACCTGTGAATTTATTACCAATTTTTTTGGCAAAAGGGACTTTGCAGTTATGCATAAATTAAGGATCTTGAGATGTGGAGAAAATCCTGGGTTATCCTAGTGGCTTCAGTGTAATCACAAAACTCCTTCTAAGAAGGATGCTGGAAAGTCAGATGTAGAGAGAAGGCAATGTAATGAAGAAGCAGAGTTTGGAAAGATGCAGGGAACTGCCAAGAAATGTCTAGAAGCTGGAAGAGGCAAGGAATAAATTAATCTCTGGAGACTCCAGAAGGAACTGCCCTGCTGACACCTTGATTTTAGCCCCACAAGACTCATTTCAGACTTTGAACCTTCGCACTATAAGAGAATAAATCTGTGTTGCTTTAAGCCACTAAACTCATGGTAATTTGTTACATTAGCAATAGAAAGCTAATATGGAATGTCATACATTTAATGAACAATGGGATGTGAATTATTTTATTATTAAATCCACATCATTGTGCTTATGATGCAGTGACACTATGGATGTGATAAAAGAATATGTCATATATGGATATTGCCAGAATGAACACTCATCAAAATATCCCAACACACAGGAAAATATTGATCAGGAAAATTAGGTTTTTTTTTAATCTCATCTCAGCAGAAATTCTTCACAAAAATAAAAAATGAACACACAGCCAAAGTAAACTTTCAGAAGGCTCATTTGTTAAATATGCAAGAAAAGCCATTGATTTATGATAAGCTAATTGGATCATGTTTGATTGAATACTTATGTGAAGAGTTGAGGACGTTTGTAACAACATCACTTGCCAATTAAAATAAAGACAAACATCTTTGAGAGCATTTCCTTGGGTGAGTTTACAGATGCCACCTATACTGCTCAGTTGTTTGTTTAAGGGTCAATAAAGAGTTTGAAGTACGTCAAGAATTAGCCCCTACAAATACTCTCTGTGGAACATTTACAGGCAAGAATATTTTCAAATTTAAGAAAACACTAATTCAGTACTAACTGAAGTAGAATTTGCTAAGATGTGTAATAAATAAAAATAGTAAAAATACAGGTCAAACAGAAATAGATTTAGTTGGACATATTTACAATGCTTGTGAAAAAGTAAAATGTGTAAAGCCTATGGTTATTCATTATATTATTTATTGGCAGGTAGTTTACATAAAACATTTGAATCTATAATGTGCTCTTGAACTAGTAGTGTCAGTGGTGAACTTCATTTACTCTTGCAAAATAATCATGATTTTTTTCTGAATTTTTATAAGCAGTAGAAGCTGAACGTCCTGATTTGCCCTACTACACAGAAGTCTTATGGCTTCCCAATGACAAGGTTTATTTAGATTGAGTTCAGTACTGAGAGTGAAATTTTTCTGAATGAAAACCATCTCCAACCATTATTATGAAACGCTGCATGTTTTTGAAATTAGCTTTTGCTATAGGTTTGATAATATTTCTTAGTGAATTAAACCTAAATTTACAAAGCAAAACAGTGCTTTTGTGTGAAATTATCCTGTGGTAAAGTCATTTTGAAAACAACTAACATTGCTTGAATCACAAGTAATGTTAAACTGCTTTATATACTTCCTAGACTCTTAAAAGTTAAAATAAGAAGTGAGATATCCAATCTCACAAAAATTTGTGTATATTTCCGAAGCTCATACTACAGTCCTGAAGCATTTTTCAGATCTCAGTACAAGTGCTTCCACCTAATCTTCAATTGGAGGTGAATAATCTGCATGGTAAAGACATGCTAAAAAGCAAATGTCAATAAAAGAATCTGATAGACTTCCAAATGATGTAGATCCTGAGTTAAAACCAAATGCTTATGACCTGGTATCAGCACTTAGCAGTGCCTATCTGTCTGAAAAGACATTTTCAAAGATAAAGTACATAAAATCTCATTACAGATTAGCATTAACAGATTAACAATTGCAATTGATTTGGACGATAAGTAATTCTAACTTTTAATCCAATTAAGTGAAATCTTATCTGCCAAAGAGAAAATATTCCCTTTCTCCTCATTAGTAAACTTGTATTAAAAATAAATAATTATTATTATAATTTCAATTTTTTTCAGTAAAAATTTTTGGGATTTGTTTTCCCTTTTGTTACACAAATTTCCTACATTTTGCCTCTTAATTCACAAATATTGAGCAAAATACTTATTATCTGGCTCTTTACAGAAAATCTATTCACACTTGCTCTAGTTGGTTTTTTCCAACAACTGACTTGAACTGCCTATGTCTATCTTGAGTGGTGTGTATGGAAAGTATGTGCAGGAGTGAGGGGAGCTCCCAAAGTACAAACTGAGGATGTTTCTGGAAGCAGAAAATTTTCTGGTAGGCAAACAAAAATGAACACTCACTCATTGTACACCTGAAGTCCATCTACCTTCTAACCAGCCTCAGAGTAATTATTTCCCTTGCAGAGGAGCCGTTATCTCAAACCACTGATCAGACCTCTACACTCTTAAGTGGCCAACTCCAAGCAGTAGAGAGCCAATAGGCATTTGAAACTTTAAATCAGAGGAAGATAAGGTAAAGTACACCACCTCCCTAAGTACACACACATGTCTTTGAAGTATTCCTGAAGCTTCACCACTGGTACCTCCTCAGGTGTTAGGACTGTCTTGCACAACTTCTCTAATTGCCAATTCCCTATTGATTCTCTCTGGCATCCAGAGCCTCATCTCCCCAGGCCCGTGGCAAACTGGAATGGGCAGAGAATTAGCACTACTGGGAATCACCTTCTGCAGACTATCCCTCCAGTAGCATGACTCTGATACAGATGGGTCACACTGACCCCCAGATCCCCGGTAGATCCCCAGATCCAGGAGAATGACTTGTTAAAATGCACTTCATGGCTACCTCCCCTTCTCTGTCTCACTTTCCTGATCTCTTTTGCTTCCTGGGATCACTTACTTCTGAACTCTTGTTTCAGGGTCTACAACCTAGAAGTCAGGGTTGTAAATATTTCCTGCAAAATACCTATCTTGTACCAAAACATTAAAAATAGGACTGGGAGAGTTTGCATAATTTCTGGGTGCAGAAATCCACTTTTAGCATGATTTCAATTAAAATTAAAAACAATATACACATATAATTGGAAGATATAAATGGTATGAAGGGAAAAATATTAAAACTGAAAATCCACACACTCATCTCTTCACAGTTAATGCTATTAATTATCTTATGATTCTTCTTTCAGAAAAAATAAAAGAAGAGAGAGAGAAAAAACAAACAATAACAACAACAAAAAACAAAAGAGGGAAGCATCACTAGTTTTTAATGAAAAGCCAGCTATTAATGGAACCAAATATGTTTCTTAAAGCTTGTACCAAAAAGATAGTTTGATTTTTTAGTATCTTCCAATAACATAACCTGTAATTTTACAAGTATATTTAAATGACAATGTGGTACTGGTCTCTAAATATGCTCAGTTAACTCAACAGGAAAATACAATAAAATCTTTGCTAATTGAGAATAGTGATTGACACTGAGAGTCTTGCCATATCTTTGAAGAGAATATTTTCATCTCCAGGGTAGCCAACATTTTTACAAATTAGTCTATTAAAACTCATATATATGAGTTTACCAGTCAGTATTTTCAATGCTTATTGAGCCATGCTTTTAAAAGCTATACATTGTTCCTTTGATTTTTTAAAATTTCCTTTCTTTACATTTCTCTTTGATTTTAGTGATACTTATTTTATGGAAAGAATGAAGTAAAGAACTAATGCTGTTTTCTATAAATATGTTCCGCAGCTTTTCAAGTGGGCCACAGATTAATGGGCAGTAACAGTTCATACACAAAAAAAGCCCACACAGTATTTTTAGAAGAGAGGTGGTCACCCAGGAAAGGAGGAGACACAGCACTTCTCATAGGAGCTTCCATTGGTGTTTAGAGCCTTGAATGATGCCCAGCAACTCCAGGTGTTTTATTCTCACAACAGAATCTGCTAGATCTGGAAAGTTTAGTTAATAACATGCCACAGTCTTTTTGGCTTGATATTTTTATAATCCCTTCATAAAAATGCACATGCACACACATGCAACTAGGCATTTCCATGAATGGATATACATAGAAATACTGAGTTCCTTGTATAAATTCCAGGTCATCAGGTCTATATTATCACTTGTGGGAGAAACAGAAGCCAGTGCCCAGTTATTCCTGGACAAACATCTCAGATTCCCATTTCCCTTCATTCTGGAAATCCATATCGTTGGCTACCCACTTGTCTTAGCAGATTATGTTGACTGAAGCTTTCTTCCCAATTATTTGAAAAACCTCCTGTATTGATTTGCATTCCCCAAATTCCCATAGGCATTTAGATCAATTTCTAGATTCTACTCTGTTTCCTTTAATTTTGTGCCTATCCTTGTATTATACCAAACTGATTTAACTGTGGCTGCTTTCTACTATGTTTCTCTCTCAGATGGGCTAGTTTTCTCTCCTAATCCTTATTTTTCATGTATCTTCTTCATGTATTATCTTCCTGCTTAAAATGGTCTGGGTGCTCTGGGTCAAGTCTGACAGGAGAAAATCAGAGTGATTTCCATGGTTTGTGATCTTAATAATGAAGCTGTCATTATTACAGCTATGCTATATGCCTGCTGAAATGGGAGATAAATATGTATGTATGCATATGTGAGTGAATATAGCTATTTAATATTAATCGTTTTAAGAATTATTGAGAAGCAAATAGTATTTTGGTTAAAACTTAAAAAGTAGAAGTCAAAAATCAGAAATCTTTTCACAAAATAAGTAACATAGGTTAAATACTTCTTTCAAAAGGTAAGTATTTGCTTTATAATACTTTAGCTTCTCAGCTGGTCTCATAATCCAGTGTGTTTAGGACAGGTTGGGGTCAGGACTTTTAAGAGCTTATGGGAGAAATTCTGGGGAGGGCATGGCAGCCTGGAAGACAGGGACCAGCAAGGTGAGTGCTATGGGCTGAGAGGAGAGATCGGAGAGGCTTTGGGGCAGAATGTCCATAAAATGATTTTGCTGCACAAAAATTACTAAGTCTGAACCTATAAATTATTAAATTATTCTTCTTATTAAATTATTTGGCATGGGGTGTCCTAGCATGTCTCTCAAACTTGTCGGGTACCCTTATAGTATCTTTAATAGCATCTACATTGCCAAGTCATGAGTGTATGTGTGTACGTCTGTGTGTTTAATCAAAATGGAATAGTTTGGGTAAACTTGCAAGATAGCTGAATTTTATATCTGGGTTCATAGAAAACAAGACCAGAAAGGTGGCAAAGCTGGAGTTGAGGGCAGAGAAATATGAAAAAGTGTAAAGTACTAAGAATTTGCAAAAAAAATTATTGAGAAAGCATTAAACACTCTGGGTAATGGGTTGGATGGCATCAAAGCTGAAAGCACCAAGGAATAAAGCAGGAGCAATTCCTATCTGATGATACTGTACTGAGGTATACATATGCTATTCTGTAACTGTGCAGTTGGCTGTGCTGTGGTGTCTTTAAGGTGGGGGAGGGGCGCTGGCCCCCCACCCTTTGTCCCTCCCCCACCCTCTCTCAGTGTTCTGTGGCTCTGTGATGCAGGCCTGTATCTCCAGGCAGCGCAGGCTCAGTGTTCAATACTCAGTGCTGCCTGAGGCAGGTGTGCACTGGGGAAAATGGAGACAGATCCCTACTTCCCGAGAAGCCATGGTGCTGCATGGATGAGCACAAGTACTTCCACTTGGACGGTTGTATGCACTGTGTTCTTACTGTATGGGTTATTGCTCTTTCTACTTTTTCTGTTCTTACTCCAGATGAATTCATTTGAAGAAGATGGAGACAAAGATGAGGTAAGGGAATCCCAGATCCAACCCCATCACAGATGGACTCTTGCTTTCTACTTCCACTTCACTAATCATTTATGTTTCCACAGAGATGGACCCTCTAAGGAAACAGGGTGAGGGAAGTGAGGCTTCTATCCACATTCTTGTCTCCTTGGGGGTGGCAGAGGACACCAGGGTAAATTTCAAGTGCTGTGACTCAGGGTCCTGGGCTGGGTTATTAAGAGAGTATAGGAAATGTTTGGGGGAGAAATGGCTCTTAATGTCAGCATCAAACAGCTGCTATGATAATTATTCATCATCCTCCTTCCAAAGTCTGGTGTCTCTGGGTGAAGCTGATCTGGAGAGTGAGACTGAGCCTCGGAAGGCCTCTGGTCAGATTCTAAGCACTAGCTCTCAGAATCCCACGAGAGCCCTCAGGCACCCAAAGATTGGAGATTACACCGTCCTCAGCATAGAGCACTGACTGCAGTATCAATAGAGTATCATGTGCATAAAGTACTTCTTTGAGATTTTCAAAGAAGAAAAGTAGAAAACATTTGATCCCCTTTAAAAGAATAAAAAGGAAGGAACACAGTTCTTTGCATTCTAGGTAGAAAGTCATATAGTTTATTAAAAATGAAAGCCTGCAGTTTGCCTAAGAGAGGACAGTAAGAACTGGGTCCCAGCCCCTCATTCTTTCTGTGTCAAGTCAGAATCAAGAGAGGGATGTCCTTAGGTGGGCCCACAATCTCAGGATAGCACTCTCTCCCCCAAGTCAGCCATCACATGAATCCCAAGAATCACTTGCCTGCCATGCTCCACCACCCGCTCTTCCACTCCAATACCACATATGCATCTTATGCTGACTCAGTCTGACTTGCCTCCTTTTCTATTGAACACTGGTCCAGAGAGCTCATCTCCACAGTGCTCCTTTGGGTTAGAGCCTTCTGTTCTAACAATATAAGGCCTGGAGGACTCAGGCTTGCTAATTTCAGCCTTCTCCTGGAGGTAGTTACCTGCAAGAGCTTGTCTTTTCCACCTTCCCACACTGTTCTCCATAAAGTGTGTATTTCTCTTCATCTTTCACAGGCCTTACCCTGGACATACCATGAATGCTGTCATATGGCATCAAATGGCTTCTTTGGCCTTCAGCATTTTCTTCAGGAGCCCCGTGATAGAATGAAGAGAGTGGATGTCCAGATGCAGTTGGAGAAAGAAAAGGAGGAGGAAGTATTTCCAAGACAATGCAGACGGAAATGTGGACTCAATTCTGAAAAAATCTGTAGATTTACCTGATACTGATGGAGACATCCTAGGGCCCCCTCCCTTCCTGAGCACTGGCTCTCAACCAGAGGAATTATATGAGGAAACCATCAAGGCTGGGGAGACCACTGTCTCCAGACCCAAATCAGGAGATTCCCCATGGGCCAGTGAATTTGCAAGTTCCCAATTTATCAATGACTTGTTCAATAGAAGGAATATATCACCTGGTGAATGCCCCACAATACTGAACCTATTGGGGGATCAGGATGTAGGGATATCACCTCTGAAAGTTTATCCTGATAGAGAGCCAAAGCTCCAAATTGAGGGAGAGCCACAAAGCCAGCCTCCTTCTGGCTGTGCTGCTGAAGGGTTCCCTAATTCACCTAGTTTGTCTTGTGAGGACTAAGAGCCCTGGTTCCAAATGTGTGTAGAGGAAACATGGCCAATTCCCAGGCCCCAATATCCACCTAGAAGACAGAGGGAGCAACCTGGCCTGCAGGAGCAAAGGGATTCTAAGGTTAAGATCTCTTGGATTGTCAAAGATGCCAGCTTAAATCTAAATACAGGAAAAGAGGACCCCAAGACTTTCCCATTGGGAGAATACCCAGAAAGAGAGTCATGGTCAGGGCCCTCCCTTCCCATAGAGATGATGGACCACCCTTCTCAGGATGGGGGATCAACAGAGAGTCTGATGTTCCAATTCTTGCCCCAAAAGGGACAGGCACCTCAAGAAAGCAAACATTGGAAGAGGATTAGCCATATGCTACAGTGAATTTGTCTAGGAAGAAAAAGAAATAGCCACCAAGTTGCACTGAAAGCAACTAGGTCAGTGTTAGTCTCCCAGCAACTGCGTCCAAGCTGTAGTCCTACCAATCCAACCAGGGAGTTGACGACTCCCATCAGGGCCCACCAACATGTACCAAGAGTGCAAGGTTCCCAAAACCACCGTCACCACTTCCCTCTGCTATGCTTTATGGCCTGTGTCTCCCCCTCTGAACCATAAAACTTCTCCGCCTCCAGCCAGATACCACATTTTCTGTTCTTTCTACCTTAAAAAAAATTCTTTAAAAATACATTTCTTTGTTCAAATAAGAGTGTCGTGTCTGTCTCTGCCACATTTGGATTGAGGTCTAGGATATTCCAATAGCTTGAGCTTAAGTAATGTGGTAGTTTTAATACCTAGTAGGTGCCTGTTTTGGCCTCTAAAAGAAGCCCCTGTTCATGGAGGGAACTTAATACTGACATTCCCTGCCACCAGGCAGTTCATTTTCATGTGCTCAGATATCTTACATTTAAAATATGTTTTCCTTTCCTTTTCATTTTAAAAATTTCAAAAAGCATCCATTAAAATTTCTATGAATCTGTAAAGTTCATGGAGAATTCAATCCCAGTCCTGCCTCAGGAAGTTCCTCCCTATCCTCCCTTTCTTGAGTATGATGGGATGGATGAGGATACACAGGCTTACTAGAACCAGAAATTGCCATCCAGGAAGGATAGGAGACCTGCAGCATCACAGATGTCCAGTGTGAGAAGGGGAAGTGTGGGGCTGCCTCAGTGCTAAGTTCAGAAGGGTGGAAATGATCTATGTCTATCAATTTATTGTGAGAAGAGAAGACACCTTCACCCAAGTCTCCTTTCTTTCTTGATGAAGATGGGGGAGATGGGCCCTGCTTTCCACTTTTTTTGTTTAGCCTTAATGAAATGGAAAGCATTCCACTACTTGTAATTCTTCTACCCCTGAACACACTCTAGAGCTATTGTATCTATGTGTGTATACAGGGAACAGTCAGGGAGTCTACTGTGGGACTTGTTTTCCTCTTGGATGCAATGAAAATTTCAATGATCATGTAACCTCTCTCAAGCCCAGAGTCTGGTCAGGCAGGTCCATGAATGGTGATGACTGTACACACAGGTGTGGTGACCCTGGCTATTGACTGCTGGACACAGTAGCCCTAGGTGGTGGGTTTGTGGGGACACACAGAGAAATTTCCTTTCTCTGTTCTTTTTTCCCTTAAATGAAAGGGTATGCGATGGAAGGGAGTGGTTCAGAGGAATGATCCTTTCAAATTGGGTTGAGAAGAGGAGAGGCTATTTATAAGCTTGGGCAAGACATCTCTTCACATATTCAAGTGGTTCACAGGTTTGTTTACAGCCATACGATGAGAACTGGATTCAAAAGTGGAAATATGAAAACTAAACTCAGGCCTGAGTCAGGCATCCCCACTGTCCCCTCAGCACAAGCCAACCCTGGTGTAGAGGAGTTCAGGGATGGGATCACTTTCTGGAAAGTTGTGGCTTTTGTCATTTCACAAAATATATACTGTATTTGGTGGGGAGGGGGTGTATGTTGAGCTCTGGGATAGATTGTGTAAAGTTGAAGAACAGAGTATTTGCTTAGGGCAGTGAGTTTCAATGTAAATTTTAAAAAGTATTATTTTGGGGATGTGTAAGTGCAGATATGATATATTAAAACACTGTATAATGTGGACTTAGTAAGGGGTCTGCAGTTTTCCCCAGACTGGCAAAGGGGTCCATGGAACCCCTGGCTTAGGGGATGTTTGAACTGGGTAATGATGTCACCCATTGGGTGTACTCTATCTGGAGGGGAATTCCATCCCTATCAAGTCTTTGCCAGGATACGGCTTGATGACTTTATTGTGGGTAAAGGAATTACTTAGTCATTCATACTGGAAATGTTCACATTGCCCAAGGAAAAATGTGGCAGAGTGAGGAAAAATGTGGGTGTGGTGGAAAAGGAGGAAAGAGAATGAAGAATCAAAAAGAGCATTGAGATGTTAGAAGGAGTAGGCAGGTCCCTAATTTCCTAATCAAGACTCTCACCTTGTGATCTTGATGAGTATTGGGGAGTCATGACAGATTTTCTCCAGGGCCACCCTCAGCTCATGCCCACACGTGGGTCCTGTAGCTTTTCCTCTGGGTACAGTGGTTCTGGGACTTACCTTGGCACCAAAGTAGCCAAGTCACCATCTGTTTCATCTCCATGTCACCTGTGCTAAAGACATTAAAGGGCCAATGAGAGTTGCTGCTGGCAAAGAAGTTATGAAAGGGGTGGGGGCCACTAAAGAGGCAAATGTTTTGTGGGGAGGTCCCCATGAATGGTTTATGAAAGAAGCCACTAGAGCTCCCTAATGTATCAGTGTTAAATTTTATGCTGATAGGTTGGCAAATTAAAGGCTAATGGGGTACATCCTGGATTCACCCCAATGCCTCCACATGTCCCAGCTCCTGAACCATAAGCCTAGAAAAATGTTGTTTCTAATAATTGAGTTTTATCTTATTTTTTGTTTCTAAAGCCCCCATGGGATCTAACCTAAGAAATCTAGAGGCTTGTCTCCTGAGTTTGTGACCCTGCCTTGGCTTTCCTGTCTTTTACTCCAGACCCTCCTCTACTGGGGCCCTGTGTTATTTCCATTCCTAATCACTTTACAAACTCGAGCTCTTTTACTAATAACAAAAATTATGATTAATTCATTACTGTTTTCTGAGTTTCTAATATATTGGGTTAGCAAGTAGTGGAAGTGGATTCCAGAGTCTGGGTTCTCAAATGCAACCTCTGGCTATGATATTTCAACATCCATGTTTTCTATTTTCTAGATAAAAAGGAAAGATCAATAGAACATAACAAGCACCTGCTCTATTGTAACTACATGAAGTTTGATAAAACTTTTCTTAACCACCAGATCACATTAGTCCAAATTATTGGTTATTTAAAAATGTGAGGAACTGTATAATTTTCAATAATTCAAAAATAATCCAAAACATAAATTAATATTAATCTAGCTAAAATGTTGCTTTCATATGGACATGATGATGGTTTTGTCTAAAAATAGTGATAAACTGTTACTTTAGTCACTTTTCCAGTTGAGTTTATGGAGAATCATTTCCCCATCTAAAATAACTTGGCCATACAAGTGTCATACTCAAGAATCCTGTGCAATCAACTTTCTAGATCCCACTTCAAGGCTGTCACACTGCTGCCTGTGCTTTTAAATTGCCATAATCAGATTGTACTTAATTATTAGGAATTAATATTCCACTATCAGTACAAATAAAAGCAGAAATCTCCTTCTGTGGAAGAGATTCTTACAGAATCAGTTCTTATACTGAGAAGTAAGCATTTTGAATTTAGATGTAATCCATAAAAGAGTAATTTTAAAAATAAAAGTAGAGTCATAGGTATAAGAAAATTGGATTTTTTCATTGGAAATGAATGGGGAAATTTTATGTAACCCAAATGACAATATATACAATATATACATTTCTATATCTATCTCTTTACTCATTGATCATACAGACTATTGTTGCTGTGGCTTAAAAATGGGAGAGAATAGGCATAGGGAATTGGAATAAACTTTACTGGATTATAACTTGCAATGTAAGTCATAGGCAAAATTTCAGAATCCAGAGATAAGTACATATTGTGAAAAGAAGGCAGATTGAGAATTTTGGAATTGGGGGTATTCAGCATCACTGCCACACAGGGAACATAATATTCAAAACAATGCAGGATATCGGGGAATTTTCAAAGCCCTTTCCCATCAGGAAACATCAAGGCAGATTGGCCATAGAAAGAGACCTGTGATGGCAGAGGGGTCATGAAAAGCTGCAAGATGGGCTGCAACTAGACCACTGATTACTTCACTGGTGGTGGAGAGGTCCCCCAGGCAAGGGACACCTCTATGGGGAAAACTCTGAGGTGAGAATTAAGGCAGTGTTTTTTGGAACAACCAGCAAGTAAGACATACTGAATTAGTTTATTTAATAGAAGTAGGAAGATTACTAAGGAAGAAAATGTTTAATATGAGTGGGAAGATTACTGTTTTAGGAACTGGCAAGCAGAAGTATGGGTTCCTGCTCTGTTGCTGTCGCTGAGAAATTGGACCAGTGACTGAATGTACTTCTGCATCATTTCTCTATGTATGAGAAGGTGATATTAGTTGTATGAACTTCAAGATGCTGTTCTGAAATTCAATCCAAATGTAATGCCAATTATTGTTTATATACAGAGTCAATTATAGGCACAAGACTCAAAATAACTGTTTTTAGGAGGCATTGGTAAACAGAGGAGAGGCAAGAAAAACAAAGACATCTCAAATATGGTGGTGTGAGGACAGTAAGCATGAAAAGGAATGGACAGATATAATTGATGGACAAAACCAGATGCTCTTTCATTTTCAAGTGCTATATTCCATGGGTAATTACTATTTCTTGTAACATTAGACCAAGAATAAAATATTTAGGAAGTTTGCTATTTTTTATTGCCTAGGTATTCCTATGTTACTAAATTTAGCAATTTTTCATTTCTTTTTATCCATTTATGTGTTTATATTCAGTTCTACATGACAACTCAAAAGCCACCTAATCTGAGTGGCCTTGCCAGACCACCCTTTCCTGGATACGGCATCCATTGTCATTCGATGGCCTTCTCCTCTGCATTTTTTTTGCTTCATAAATCAGGGCACCAACTGAAAGATAAAATATAAACTCTAAATACTAACTCACTAAAATATTAAATTTGAGGGCCAAAATTAAAATTCAAAGTGGTGACTTGAACATTTAAAATGTTTTATTAAGATTTATTTATTTATTTCCCCTCCCCTCCCTTCCCCTCCCCCTTCCCTCCCATTCCCCTCCCCTCCCCTCCCCCAGCCTCCCCTCACCCTGCTATTTTTGCTGTCTGTGTCCATTCATTGTGTAATCTTCTGTATCTATTTCTCTTTTTGTCTTCTTTTCTCATTTCTTCTCCTCTAAGATTCAATCCTGGGGACCTCTGATGTGGAGAGTTTCCCTGAGTCTCCCTGTCAGCTGCACCACTTCAGTTCCTGGTCTCTGCTATGCTTCACCTTGACTCTCCCCTTTGTCTCTCTTTTGTTGCGGCATCATCTTGCTGCGTGACTCACTTGCGTGGGCACTGCCTAAGTGTGTGGACACTCAGTTCACCGCTTGGGCACTGGCTCACCCCACAAGTACTCATGCAGGTACTTGGCTTGCCACACATACACTCAGCTCCCTGTGCAGGCACGTGCATGGGGACTTGTGCGGGCACTCTTCTTGCCGTCCAGGCACTGGCTCACCAAGTAGGCACACTTTCTCTTCTTTTTCACCAGAAGGCCCCAGGGATTGAAGCCAGTCCTCCCATATGGGTAGGCAGAAGCTCTATCACTTGAGTCATATCCGCTTATCTCAAAAAATGTTTTAATGAATTGAAGCATATAAAATGCTCCTATGTTCATAATGAAGAAACTTTCCTCTAATTAATGTCCTGAACAGGAAATATTAAAAAACTAACATGCACTAGAGACTGAAAGATTGTGCTTTTTGACATTCTCCTCACCTTTTGTGCATGATAAGTTAAGATTTTGCTATCATGTGGAACAATACTGCCTGAAATCACATATTTTTCTTTCCTTTTTTGAGTTGGTATTAGCTGTGTACTTGCCTATCCAGTTTTACACTCTCTTGACCTTTGTTTTGCTTATAAAATCTTAATGTGCTTCTCTGCAGTGTTCCCAGATATAATATGATTCAGTCTCCAGTTTTGCTCATTTTTCATACAGAATAAATAATTTTATCTTCATGGTCTGTATCTCTCCCTTCCTTTTTCTCTCCAGTTCTCTTTCTCTCCACCTTTTATTATCAGCTAGAAATCCGTGCCATCTATACCATTTATGTGAAGCAATAAATACACATTTTTTGTGATAACCTTCATATGGCAAGATCCTGAGTGGCTTTGGAATCATCAGTGCATGATATTCGAACTTAATATTTCAATAGAGTACTTGGATAACTTGCAACTAAAATTGGGAGTCCTGACTCCATTGTCATACTGGATAATAGAGTTTGAGGTATGCAAGTTTATTTGTCTTTTACCACAGACTGCGTTTGGATTCTGTTGCTGACATGATTAATCAAATCATTAATACTGTAGAATGTAGGGTAGGGCATAGGGTATTAAAAGATTGAGTTTTTTTTAACTATTAATGATAACTATTATTTTAGCTAACATTATTGTCCTAGGCCTGATGTTGAGTGCTTTATTATGCACTTGCTCATTTCATTCTTACAGCAATTCTATGAAACAAATACCGTTATAAATCTTATTGTACAGAAAGGAAATGGACTACATGGTGAGCTTTTTAAAAATTCTCAAGACCACAGAACTAGAGTGAGATAGATCTAGGACTTGACACTACCCCGGTTTGACTCTAAAGTCTATCCTTCTAACTTTATCCTTGTTACCATTTGGCCATGTCTATTTTATCTACTGATCTATTCATCTCCCTGTGAACCATTTGCAAGTAAGTTGCAGACATCAAACCACCTTATCCTTAAATACTTAGGTTTGCATATTCTAAAATACGAATATTTTCGCACACCTAAGAAAACTGGCAATAATCTTCTAATTCTCTAATATTATCTAAATGCTGACCATATTAAAATTTCTTCTTTAGTTTCATTTAATCTAGACTAGTCCCCCACTTTTTCCTTTATTTTTTTGGAAATGATATTGACTCATGAGAAGACCTGGACAGTTGTCTTTCAGAAATTCCCCTTCTTGTATTGGTCTTATGGTTCTGCCATGTCATTAACTTGTTTTTCTATGTCATGCGTTTTTAGTAAAATGAAAATTAATCTGAAGACTTGCCTAGATTGGGGTTGCAGTTTTTGATAAGAATACTTCATAGGAAATGTTGAATTTCATGCTGTCACCACTGTGTTGTCTCAGTATAAATGATGCTACCTATGATCATTTGGTTAAAGTGGTGACCACTTCATTGAAGCCCATTTTTGGTTTATGATTTTTTCCTAACTAAAAAATAATCTGTAGGATGATACTGCGGCAAGATATAAATAGTCTACTCCCCAGCAAAGTTTGGATGATCACAATAATCCTTACTTGATTCAGTTATTACTCTGGAGCTGCAAAGTATATATTTCTAGTATATCATATTTCTATCATTCCTTTCATATTTCTTGCATTACTCTTTAAAGCCGTGTCCATGATTAATTTGTGATGTTTGCCACATGAGCAGGATAAGTAAATGGTGAAATGTGATTTTTTTGGTTTCATTTCTGATGTAAATATATTCTCTCTCAAATTTCAGAATTTAATGTTTAAAATGGCTTAATTTTCATTCAATGTGATGAACAGCTGCCTTATACACACTAATCTCTGTTTTATACAACTGATAAGTTATGATTGCCTATATCAGATTATTAAGTTTTACTGATGAAACCTTAAAATAAGTGTAAACAGGTATTTCATATAAGTGAGTCCATGTAATATTTTTCTTTTTGAGTTTGTGAATGTAATTAATACCACTAAATTGTGTACTTGAAAGTAGTTACAATGGGAAAATTTGAGTTGTATATGTATTAATATGATAAAAAGTTTAAAAAAATGCCAGTGGCTTTCACCAATTTATAAATCTGGAAAATTTCATTTTATATTTGGTATAATTTCTAAGAGTTTCATGACTGTTTTCTGATTTAATTCTTTAATGATTATATGAGATTGCTTTGACTACTGGTGAAAAAAGATTAAGTGAGTAAACTCAGAGTCAGACAATGCATAACTAATCCATGGTTAATCCAGCCTTGAACCCTAAGTCTTCAGAGTTTTTTAAAAAGTTTTCCATTCTAGCATATAGGTTCAACATAAATTCCATAGACTTGAATATAGGTCCTAGAGCTGCAGGTCAACATCAGAGCTGTATCAGGTACTATGAGCTGGAATTGATGGACTGGTTGTTGGTTCATATTTACCAATAGCTTAGATGTGGTCAAAATCACCTAGGTGACCATATGGCAAAATCTTTGTCTTATAGCTGATATGGTACCAACTTCCCTTATCTCCATTTAAAAATTATGAAGTAGTATAGAAAATACACACATATATATAAACTTTATAAATGTTCATACTAAAAAGTGTGTTATGGGAAGAATCTGTGCCTCAATCAGTTGGGCTCCCTTCTACCATATGGGAGGCCCTGGGTTCATATCCCAGGGCCTCCTTGGAAGACAGGCTCATCCACATGCTGTGGAGAGCCACTGGCTTTGGCACCATGGAGTGCTGCCCAGCTCACAAGCACCGCAGAGAGCCAACTCAGCAGGTTGATGCAACAAAAAGGGAGAAAAGCAAAAATGCAGAAGAGAGTGCAGTGAACGGACACAGAGAGCAAACAGCAAACAAGCCACAAGGGGGGGATAAATAAAAATAAATACAGAAACAGAGGAACGCACAACAAATGAACACAGAGAGCAGACAGTATGCAAAAAAAAAAAAGCCACAAGGTAGGGGAATAAAAAAAAAAGTGTTATGATTAACCATAAGATGTACATTTCACTCTTTCATACAATCACAAAACTATGAAATAAACAGAATGCACAAGAAATTATGGCACATTCATAAGTTTATATTACACAGCATCATAAATAAAGTTGTAAAAATATATAAAGCTTTGTAAAGCAAATTAACTTTATCTACTTAAGCTGAAAAATATTTATACCTCGTGTGGTAGGTAGAAAAATGACTTCCCAAAGATGTCCATATTCTAATTCCTAGAATTTGTGGACACATTAGATTACATGATAAAGAGGAATTAAGGTAGCCAATAGAAATATGGCTGCTAATTAACCTTAAGATAGGGAGATTATTCTAGGTTATTGGATGTAACAAGGGCCCTTGAAGATGGAAGAGGGAAGCAAAAAGGTCAGTGTGAGAGTATTAGGATATGAGAAAGACTTAATCAGTTAGAGCTGGTGTTTGAAGTTGGAAGGGGACTGTTTTAGTCAGCCAAAGGGGTGTTGATGCAAAATACCAGAAACTGGTTGGCTTTCATAAAGGGTATTTATTTGGGGGTAGAAGTTTACAGTTACCAGGCCATAAAGTTTAAGTTACTTCCCTTACCAAAGTCTTTTGCCACATGTTGGAGTAAGAAGGCTGCCAGTGTCTGCCAGGGTTTGGGCTTAGGTTCCTCTCTTCATGGGACTTGCTTCTCTCTGGGTGAGGGTTCCTCTCTTCATTGGGCTGCATATCTCTCCAGACTTAGTTGCTGTGCTCACTCCACAAGGCCAGCTGTAGATATCATGCAAATGGTTCCATCTGTCTCCCCAGGGCTTCTGCCACGTGTAAGGAGCCATCTCTATTCCTCTGTGCTCATCTCCTTTGTGTACACTTCCTGGGCTCCAGGTCAAAATTCCAACATCAAAAAATCCAACATCAAAATCCCCAACTCTGTCCTTTGCCATGTCTTTTATCTGTGAGTCCCCACCCACCAACACCCTACTGTTGTGGCCCAAGAGAAGCAGTAATCATAATTTAATCATGCCCAGGTACAGACCAGTTTACAAACAAAATCCAATATCTAATTTTGGAATTCATAACTATATCAAACTGCTACAGGGACCCTAGCCAAGAAAGGTGGGCAATCTATAGAAACTGGAAAGAGCAAGCAAATGGATGTTCCCCTAGAGCCTCCTTAAAATAACAGCCCTGTTGACACCTTGTTTTTAACCTAATGAGGCCCATTTTTAAAAATCTAATTGGTACATCAGTTATAGGAAACTAATACCACTTGCAACCAATAATACTCCTTATAGAACATTAGATCATGGGAGCCAGAAAAAAATGTTCATGTTTGTTTTAGCATTTTTATAGCAAATTGTGAACATTGCACTTCCCAACATTCTTAATTTAAAAAAAAGGAATCCTTAAATCCGAGGTTGGATTATAACAAAAACTTATCTACAGTTATTGGATGCAGTATTCCATATATGTCTGTCAGTTTAAGTTCATTAACTCCATTATTCAAATTTTCTATATCCTTTCTGATTTTTTTTGGACTGCTTGATCTAACAGTTACTGAAAGATGGTGTAAAAATAATTGACTGTGGAGGTGAATTTATCTGTTCTGTTCGATAATTCTTTCAATTTTTGCAGTATATACACTTGAAACTATCATTATGTACATTATATTTCAGAATTGCTTTTCTTTCTTCCCAGAGTATTTAACCACTTTTGATTAAGTAGTGATCCTCTCTACCTCCCCTCTAACTTTTTGTTCTTTAGCCTATTTTGTCTGAAATGTCATCATAAAGTATATATCTGGATTTACTTAATTCGAGTTTGTAATCTTTCACTTTTAGCAAGTGCACCTAGTCCATCTACATTTCTTATAATTATTTCTACTATTTTTATTTCATGATTTCTATTTGTTTTGCTTTTTCTATGTTTCTTCTTTTTCCATTAACTATTAGGGTTTTTTCATATTTTTTATTTGTGTAATCACATTTTAGTGTTTATCATAGAAAGTCAAGTGTTTTTAAGTTTTTCAATTCTAAAGTTACTTAATAACTTATGCTCCTCTTGAAGAATATGAGGACATTAGACCTTAGACTATTTTAAACATTTTAACTCCTTGTTTGAGATATCACTTGCATATTTTTGACATACCATTTTTTAGCTTTATAGTATATTTTCATTTATTCTGTTTGGGATTAATTGGGAATTTGGATTCTGTGAGTTGCTACCTTTAATCATTTCTGGACATTTCTCAGCCATTATTTCATCAAAACATTTTCTCTGATCCAATAATTCTCAGTTATTCATTTGAAACCCCCAGTAGCTGTATTTGAACATTCTCATTCTATTCTCCATGTTCAATACACTCCTTTTAAAAATATTTTCCATCTTTCTGTTCTCTTGGTACTTCAGTTCTGGATAATTTCCAGTTCTATCTTTCAGGCTGTTAATTTCTTCAACTGTATTATGTCTGCACCTAAACTGCTTTTAACCCTATTGAGCTTATTATTGCTTCAATTATATATTATATTTCATATATATTTATAAATCATATGTTATATTTCAGTTATAAAAATATTCATTCTTAGAACATTCTACTTTGTTTTTCAAATACTCTTAGTCACTATACTTTACCTCAGTGTTTTTAAAAATATTTATATATTAAAAAATACTTATTTTATATTTTGTCTGACAGTTCCAACATTGGAATTCTTTATAGGTCAGATTTTACTCTCTTATTTCTGTTGGTTGTTATTCATAGTACATTGTTTTCACGTGAATCTTTATTGTTTGCTGTGAGCCCCTATTTCTTGGAATTTTAACACTGTGAATACTTTTCAACCTGGGATGAACATGGGTTCTTTCAGAGAATATTTCCAGTAGTTCCTGCTATATGACTGGTAGCACCACCAAATTAAGACCATTAAATCTGAGGAACTATTCAAGGGAAGGCTGTTTGTGGTTATTAGTTCTCAAAGAGAAACATTTTTTAATTTTTAACCTTTTTTGTAGAGACATATACACAACTCAAAATTTCCCATTTTAACCACTTTCAAGTGTACAGTTCAGTAGAATTAAGTACATTCACAATGTTGGACTTTTCCCCCTTAATAGTGACATAACTTGAGATAGCCAGTCTTCTTGCAGGCCGTTGTTGGTAGGAGAAGGAAAGGGAGGAGAGCTTTTTTTCTCATGTAACTTGCACTGAAATGTCTAGCCCTGTAGGGGACACAGAGTTATAAATGAGTGTCTTGTCATATCCCCCATCTTGGAGGTGGGTCCTGGTCTTTGTCTCTGTTCTCTGACATTCTCCTGAGTCCATAAAATCTAAGCTTAAGTTCCCTAGGTTCAGTAAATGCCTTAAATGCAAATGTGACCTCTACTTCTTTCTGTAGGTTCCTGCCTTTCCGTGGATTTTGGCCCAAATATGTCCTATATAATATATTGAAGAAGATATTTTTGTATTTCATCTGGAAATTTCAGGCAAATTAATTTTTATTCTATGATTCTTTTTATCTTTATCCTATTGGATTGGATACGTTTTCCTTATCTTTTTTATTTTATTTTTGCATCCCTGGCTTGGAAGTTATACTTTCTACAATTTTTGAAAATTCTAAAATTAAAAAAATGGTAACATACATATTTGACATGAAATCTAAAGCAATTCATATCCTTTTCTCTTAAGAATACAAAGATTAAAATGCTTTTATATGTTTTTGAATTCTGGCATTTTAATTTTACTCACCCCCCATCCAAGAAGAAATCATTTCTATTATTATCTTATATAGCCAATCCTTCTTTAGATGTAGCACTCTATCCAGTACAGTCCTTTCTCACCATTCCTTCTTGCAATACATCTCTTCCTTCTGAATTTAACTTCTTTTACCATGAAGTATATCCTTACTTAGAGGAAATCTTCTCTCTTTTCCTCTTGATCTAAAATTGTTTTTATTTTTTCCTTATCCAGAATAAAAGTTAAGCTGGATAGTAATTATAAATAATTTTTTTAGCACATTAATTTTATTCCCATATATTTTGGACTCCATTGTTACTACTAAAACACTACTAAAGGTAAAATTGTCTTTCTTAAGAGAATTAGTCTGTTTCTTTCTCTTTGACTATTTTTACAACCTGTTCTTTGCCTTTTTATTCAGCAGTTTAATTTCAGTGTGGTCAGATGTAGGTTTTAATTTTATTTTTTCCTATATTTTATTAAGTATGTTTCCTAGTCAAGGACCTTTATCTTTAATCAGTTATGGGAAATTCTCAGTAGTAATCTTCAATACCAGGTTTTTCTGTTCTCTAGATTCTTTGCTTCAGATGCTTTCATTAATATGTTAGACCTTCTCCTTCTATCTTCAAGGTCTGTTAACTTTTCTTCCTTGTCTTCTATTTAACTGTGTTGATTCCTGGGTAATTTCTTCACATACATATTCAAATTGACTAAATCTGTCTTCTGATAATTTATTTATTTATTTATTTATCCAGAAATCTAACTTCATTCTTTATAAAATTTCCCAGGTCTTTTCTGATTATGCCTTTTTTATTATAACTTATGCCTTCAATTTCTTTTTCCTATTAATATAATTATTCATATTTAAATCTATCTGACAGGTTTTTTAAAAGAGTTTAGAAAGGAAATACAAATATTTTATTAATGAATTTGTGGAAGGACATACACAAACACAGTAGTTATCTCTGTATGGTGAAGTTAGAGTGGATTTTTCATTTTGTTTATTGGCTATTGTTGTTTTTTCATTATTTCTACATTGCTTATGTAATAACAGATACCTTTCAAAGCCAGAGAAAATAACTAGTGCTATGGTGCCAGGTTACCTATCATACAACCATCCTGATAATAAATAAATGTCAAATAGCCAAACCTACCATATGACAATCTACTAAGATCATTCAGATACCTAAACTGCTTGGGGATCAGGCATAGCTATGGTTTAATACCACATGTGGGATACCAAAAAATATCAAGACTTTAAAAGAAGACACACTTTCTTAGATATTTTCAAATACATTTTATATCCACTTCTAAAGTGTTTTCAAGCCAATGGAATGTCTGTAGCTTTCAGAATATTGTGCAATTTTGCTTTTTATATAATAATACTTCCCATTATGTATAATCTAACTGCAGTATGGTTCTGTTTTAATATAAATCAATAAATTTCAAGCATTTTTAACAACCTACTTAGTGCCATTATAGAAAAGCACACATAAACATACAGCCCAGAGTATATACCTCTGATTTATATAAGAGGAATTACCCATTTCGCTTTTCTACAAAATACCTTAGGTTAAAGAAAATAAGAAATAATTTGAAAATTGCATAAAAAGGGAAAAATCACTGTGGCTTCTTCCAGCTCATAATTTGCAAAAATAGTAAAATATTTTTTCCTTATATATTATACTACTATGCTTCAAGAAATTCTGTACAGAGAGGAGGCAAGATGTTCGCTGAGTGAACTTGCCTTTGTGGTCTGTCCCGGGAAGAGACGGCTGGGCGTGGCTGCAGGTTCTCCAAGGCGCGGCTTTTTTGGGATTTTTGCAGGGCAGAAGTGCCTGGACATCGATTGGGTGGAAAGGTAACGGAGAGGATTGGTCTAGTAGATATAATTTGGGTTCTATTGCCCGCAGGTGAGACCCACGCACAGGCTCCTCCCTATTGGGGGTGGGGAAAACCGCGGTCCTGCCCAGCAGCTCCACTTTTAGATGGCTCTGAATTGCTAAGGAGTTCGCGAGTTCTGGGCGAGCTGTTGGCGAGTTGATGCGACGGGTCGCCTTTGCGGATCGATTTGGGAAGATAGACGGTGTTTTGCTGTGAAGCGGGAGAAACTTTTGAATGCAAGCACAAACAGTAGAGCTTCCACCTGAAGCCTCGCCCCCAAAAGCCCGGCAGCCAGTCTCCAACCCAAATAGGCTGTAGGCAAAAAAGGGACATAATTGGAAAATTGTTTTAGGCTGCGGCAAGGGAGGGGGACACGCCTGGAAGCCGATTAGGGAATATTCTGCGAAGCTTGGGAACTCCGGTTTTTGGAATCTGTTTTCAGCGTCACAGGCCGGGCTTTGGATCTGTACTAGTAAAGTGGCTGTGGTGTAGAGGCGCCATCTAGTGGCAGTGGTTTGGAATCACAGGATGGGAGCTGTCCAAAAGCTGAAGTGAAAGATACACATACTAATGAGCCCAGCTAAGTAAGTGAATTGCAGGGTTCAGTCACAATATAGAGTTTGCGGATCTGACTTCCCCCATAGGGCTGGCACCCAGCTGTGGGGATCCCTGAGGGCTGTGTTACACTGCAGGCTCCCAGGCTTCCTGTTGACCAGATTGGAGGTTGCCAGGTCTGAATTACCTAAACTCTGGTGGCCCACACCACAGAGACTCACACCTCTTGAGTCCTCAATATCTCAGACTTTCCATCCCTGAATCCATCACGCACTGAGGTCCATCTGAGGTCCTTAAATGCCCTAGCCTTCAACGTTGGCATTTTTTCTTTATCATTTCATTTTGTTTTGTTTGTATTTTCATTTTGACTTATTCTTTACTTTTTTCAATTTCCTGATTGCTAACACTGCATTATCCCCGAGTCTTCTCTCACAGTGTATCCCCCAAAGTCCTTTTTTACTCAGTTATTTAAGTTTTATTTTGTGTGTGGTAGGTACTGTGTAGTGGGTGTTTTAATTCTGCTTCGTGTATACCTGTTTTTTTTTCTTTCCCTTCCCTGTTCCCCACCCTTTGCCCACCCTCTTTTCCTTTCTTTCTCTCATCCCTTCTCCCCCTTTTTTTTTCTTTTTTTTCTGTTGTCTCTTCCCCTCTTGTCCCTCATATTCTACTTAGTTTATTTTAACTCAATTATACAATAGGTACGGCAGGAAACACCTCATAATCGCTTGGATTTCTCATGCTCCACTGCCTCATTTCTGTGTGAACTGATTTAGGCTACCTACACTATCCTCTTTCCCCTACATCTTGATATCCGCCACCATCTACTGTCTCTCCTATATTCCACCTCCCACCTCCCTTTCTTCGATCCACGAAGGGTCTAAGTATTAATTCCTAATACCTTTGTTTTGTTTTATGTCTGTTATCCACACTTGAAACTAGTACCTTTCTTTTCTCTTCCCCTCTCTCACGAAAACAATAGCTTTTTAGCTCATACCACATTCCTCCCATATTTAATCATCTACCTCATAATAAGTACTCTACCTACTGCTATAACTCTACACAATGTACATGAATCTAACCTCCATGCTCCCAGATCTCATATTCTTGCTTTGTTAACATAAATCACCAATACTAATATACACTTTTCCCTTGCTCACACAATTGCCTTTCCCCAACACTAATATACTTTCCTTTAAAGTGAACTTAACCAACAACAAGAAATTAGAATAAGAAGTAAAAAGTGACAAACAGAAGATATAACACCTATGCAAAAATAACAGCTAATTAACCTCCAAGAGTAGACAAAGAAGCTAAGGAATTTATTAAATCCATCAAGATAAAGAGATGACCAGAAAGCAACAAAAATCTACAAACCAAACCAGTAATCAGGAAAACATGGCTGAATCCATTCAACAAACCAAAAATCACGAAGAGGAGCAAAACTTTGCACAAACAATGAAAGATCTCAGAACATTTATCACCAACAAATTTGACGAAGTAATGAAAGAGGTTAACAACATGAAGACATCACTTGGAGGGGAAATTGCAGACATACGCAAAAACATAACAGATATGATGGGAATGAACACCACAGTTCAAGAAATCAAAAATACACTTGCAGCAAATATCAGCAGAATAGAAGAGACAGAGCAGAGAATTAGTGATGTGGAAGACAGTACATCAGAAATCAAACAGATAGTAGAAGGGGCCAATAAGAAGATAGAAAAAATCCAGTTAGGATTTAAGGACCTGAATGACAATGCAAAACGCTCAAACATACGTATTATAGGCATTCCAGAAAGTGAAGAGAAGGGAAAGGGGTCAGAAGGAGTGTTGCAGGAAATAATGGCTGAAAACTTCCCAAATCTACTGAAAGAGACAGATGTGCATATCCAAGAAGCACAGCGCACTCCACCAGTCATAAACCCCAACAGGCCCACCCCAAGACATACTTGTCAAATTATCCAATGCTCAAGACAAAGGGAAAATCCTAAAAGCAGCAAGAGAAAAGAAAACCATCACATACAAGGGAAGCTCAATTAGATTAAGTGCTGATTTCTCATCTGAAACCATGGAGGCAAGAAGGCAGTGGTATGATATAGTCAAGGTACTAAAGGAAAAAAATTTCCAACCAAGAATACTCTATCCAGCTAAACTAGCATTCAAACATGATGGAGAGTTTAAAATATTCGCAGACAAACAGAAACTGAAAGAGTATACCAACAAGAAACCACCCCTTCAAGAAATTCTAAAGGGAGTTCTGCAGGAAGAAAGGAAAAAACAGGAAAGGCAGAGTTGGAGGAGAGTATAAGAGCAACAACAACAACAAAAAATACAAAAAAAAATACAAACAAAATATGACAAACACAAACCCAATCAAAATATGTCTAACACAAATAATTCCTTGAAAGTAATAACACTGAATGTCAATGGATTAAACTCACCTATCAAAAGATACAGACTGGGACATTGGATAAAGAAATATGACCCATCCGTATGCTGTCTACAAGAGAAACATCTTAGACCCAGAGACGCATGGAGATTGAAAGTGAATGGCTGGAAAACAATCATACAAGCTAACAATAACCAAAAAAAAGGCAGGAGCAGCTATATTAATATCAGACAAAATAGACTTTAAATGTGAAACAATTGTGAGAGACAAAGAAGGATAATACATTTTAGTGAAAGGGAAAATCTGTCAAGAAGATCAAACAATCATAAATATTTATGCCCCTAACAAGGGTGCCTCTAAATACGTGAGGTAATCGCTGGAAAAACTAAGTGAAACAATAGATACATCTACAATTATAGTGGGGGATTTTAATACACCACTATCAACTCTGGACAGAACATCTCAAAAGAGAATCACCAAAGAAACAAAACATCTAAACTGTATATTAGAGGAGCTGGATCTAATAGACATATATAGATCGCTACACCCAAACACAGCAGGATATACATTTCTCTCAAGCGCACATGGATCATTCTCCAAGATAGATCATATGCTAGGCCACAAAGAAAGGCTGAATGAATTCAGAAAGATTGAAATCATACAAAACAATATCTCTGACCACAGTGGAGTCAAGCTGGAAATTTGCAAGGGACAGAAGCCCAGATTTCACACCACAATTTGGAAATTAAACAGCACACTCTTAGAAAAACAGTGGGTCAAAGAGGAAATCTCAAAAGAAATCAATGACTACCTTGAAACAAATGATAATGATAACACAACGTACCAAAATTTATGGGATGCAGCAAAAGCAGTACTGAGAGGGAAGTTTATAGCCATAAATTCATATATCACAAAAGAAGAAAGAGCAAAAATTGAAGAACTAACTGCACATTTGAAGGAATTAGAAAAACAACAACAAAGTAACCCAACAGGAAGAAGAAGGAAGGAAATAACAAAGATAAGAGCAGAACTAAATGAAATAGAAAATAAGAAAGCACTTGAACAGATAAACAAGACCAAGAGCTGGTTTTTTGAGAAGATTAACAAAATTGACAAACCTTTAGCAACACTAACAAAGAAAAAAAGAGAGAAGATGCAAATACACAAAATAAGAAATGAGGAAGGCGATATCACCACTGACCCCACAGAAATAAAGACTATCATAAGAGGATATTTTGAAAAACTATATTCCAACAAAAATGACAATCTAGAGGAAATGGACAAATTCCTAGAAACACATAAGCAGCCCATATTGACAAAAGAAGAAATTGATGATCTTAACAAACCAATCACAAGCAGAGAGATAGAATCAGTTATTAAAAATCTCCCAACTAAGAAGAGCCCAGGGCCAGACGGCTTCACAGGTGAATTCTACAAAACATTCCGGAAAGAACTGACACCAATCCTGCTGAAACTATTCCAAAACATCGAAACAGAAAGAACATTACCCAACTCCTTCTATGATGCCAACATTATCCTAGTACCAAAGCCAAACAAAGACATCACAAGAAAGGAAAATTACAGACCAATTTCTCTAATGAACCTAGATGCAAAAATACTTAACAAAATACTTGCTAATCGTATTCAACAACACATTAAACGAATTATACACCACGACCAAGTGGGATTCATCCCAGGTATGCAAGGATGGTTCAACATAAGAAAATCAATCAATGTAATACACCATATAAACAGACTGAAGGAAAAAAATCACATGATTATATCTATTTTTTTTAAAGATTTATTTATTTATTTTAATTTCCCCCCCTCCCCTGGTTGTCTGTTCTTGGTGTCCATATGTTGTGTCTTGTTTCTTTGTCTGCTTTTGTTTCTTTGTCCGCTTCTGTTGTCGTCAGCGGCACGGGAAGTGTGGGCGGTGCTGTTCCTGGGCAGGCTGCACTTTCTTTTCACGCTGGGCGGCTTTCCTCACGGGCACACTCCTTGCGCGTGGGGGCTCCCCCACGCGGGGGACACCCTTCCGTGGCACGGCACTCCTTGTGTGCATCAGCACTGCACATGGCCAGCTCCACACTGGTCGAGGAGGCCCGGGATTTGAACCGCGGACCTCCCATATGGTAGACGGACGCCCTAACCACTGGGCCAAAGTCCGTTTCCCTGATTATACCTATTGATGCAGAAAAAGCATTTGAAAAAATACAGCACCTTTCTTGATAAAAATACTCCAAAAGATTGGAATACAAGGAAATTTTTTGAACATGATAAAAAGTATATATGAAAAACCTACAGCCAACATTGTTTACAATGGAGAAATCGTAAAATCCTTGCCTCTAAAGTCAGGAACAAGACAAGGATGCCCACTGTCTCCGCTCCTATTTAACATTGTCTTAGAAGTACTTGCTCGAGCACTGACACAAGAACCAGCTATAAAAGGCATTCAAATTGGAAAGGAAGAAGTCAAAATTTCATTATTTGCAGATGACATGATCCTATACATAGAAAACCCTGAGAGATCTACAACAAAGATTCTAGAACTCATAAATGAGTTTAGTAAAGTCGCAGGTTATAAGATCAATGGGCAAAAATCAGTAGCATTTCTGTACACCAATAATGAGCAAGATCAGGAGGAAATCAAGAAACAAATACCATTCACAATAGTAAATAAAAAATTCATATACTTAGGAATAAATTTAACTAAAGAGATAAAGAACTTATACACCGAGAACTATACAAAATTGTTGAAGGAAATCAAAGAAGACCTGAATAAATGGAAGACTATTCCTTGTTCATGGATAGGAAGACTGAACATTATTAAGATGTCTATCCTACCAAAACCGATCTACACATTCAATGCAATCCCAATAAAAATCAACGCAGCCTTCTTTAAGGAACTAGAAAAACTAACTTTGAAATTTATTTGGAAAGGAAAGAGACCCCGAATAGACAAAGACATACTGAAAAAGAAAAACGAAATTGGAGGAATCACACTACCTGACTTCAAAACATACTACAAAGCTATGGTGGTGAAAACAGCATGGTATTGGCATAAGGAGAGACACATAGACCAATGGAATCGAAATGAAAGCTCTGATATAGAACGTCACATATACAGCCACATAATATTTGATAAAGCCACCAAACCCTCTCAACTGGGAGAGAGTGGCCTATTCAACAAATGGTGTCTGGAGAACAGGATAGCCATATGTAGAAGAATGAAAGAGGATTACCATCTCACACCTTATACAAAGATCAACTCAAGATGGATCAAAGACCTAAATATAAGAGCCAAGACCATAAAAACCTTAGAAAGCAGTGTAGGGAAACATCTACAGGACCTTGTAATAGGAAATGGATTTATGAATATCTCACCAAAAGCACGAGCAGCAAAAGAACTAATAGATAAATGGGACTTCCTCAAAATTAAAGCCTTCTGCACCTCAAAGGAGTTTGTCAAGAAAGTAAAAAGGGAGCCCACACAGTGGGAGAAAATATTTGGCAATCATATATCTGATAAGAAACTTATAACTTGCATATATAAAGAACTCCTATATCTTGAAAATAAAAAGATAAACAACCCATTTAAAAAATGGGAAAAAGACTTAAATAGACACTTCTCCGAAGAAGAAATACAAATGGCAAGAAAGCACATGAAAAAATGTTCCAAATCTCTAGCTATCAGGGAAATGCAAATCAAAACTACAATGAGATATCATCTTACACCCATAAGATTGGCAGCTATGAAAAAAACAGAAGAATACAAGTGCTGGAGAGGATGTGAAGGAAGGGGAACACTCATCCACTGCTGGTGGGAATGCAGGAGGATCCAACCATTCTGGAGGACAGTATGGCAGTTTCTCAAAAAACTAGCCATAGATTTGCCATATGACCCAGCAATACCACTGCTGGGTATATACCCAGCAGAACTGAAAAGAAGGACACAAACAAATATATGTACACCAATGTTCATAGAAGCATTGTTCACTATTGCCAAAAGTTGGAATCAACCCAAATGCCCATCAACAGATGAGTGGATCAATAAAATGTGGTATATACACACAATGGAATACTACTCGGCAGTAAGAACACACTACAAACACATGTGATAACATGGATGAATCTTGAGAACCGTATGTTGAGTGAAGCAACCCAGACATTGAAGGACAAATACTACATGACCTCAATGATATGAAATAACCAAGCTGCCCTAGATAGCAAGAGACTGAATGATAGGCTTACAGGAAATCGGAGGGTGGAGGAAGGATGTGAGCCGATGTCTGCAGGGGTGGAATTTAAGACGAGATGGTGGTAAGTATGAACACAAAGAAGAGATAAAAGGGGGTCAAGGGGTTGCCTTTGGTTGGGGCTTTGTGGGTTTGAGGGTGGCTGGGGAGGGGCAGATGGGTAAAATTGCCCAAAAGTGGGGGGAGGGAGGGGTAGCATATGAACACAGGAGAGGGTCAGGTGTTGGTGGAGAGTAAAATGCCGAGAAAATCATATCAAAATATAATAAAGAGGTTTACCTGTTTAGAATGCTCGGAGGGGAGGGTCTGATGCAGGACGGGCTCCTGGGGAATGTCTAAATGCTCATTCTGCCAGAGTGGGTGACACCATGGGGTAGAAACCCAAGTAGTGAGAGTGGGGGTGGACCCACTACCTGGGGAGGGCTAATGCCATCAAATAGAGGGAACTGTATCCCTCGAGAGAAAGGGTGGCTCCCAGGGCATTGGGGCAGTTGAGCAAGTTAGGCCCTGAACACTATTCCATCTATCTCTGGACGTGGCTCCTCAGGAAACGGAGGTTGGCTGTCACTGTGGGCACCAAGGTGGAAGGGAAAATGGACGTTAAATGTGTGGAACCAAGGTAAATGGGGGGTAAGAGAGGAGTTTCTTGAGAGTACACGAGAATGGATATAAAACATGTAATATTACACCATAACATACAGGAGATGACAGACTGATAATGTAAACCATAATGTAAAACATAGGATAACTAAGAATGTAAAAAACTGTGTATCCTAAAGTATGCACCATAATGTAAGCACAGATGTCACCTTTTTAGAAAGCTAGTGTCTCAGACTCTGTACATCACGTTAAGAAAATATGATGTGAATAGGGTGTAAGAGTAGCACTGTGGAAGGGAAAAGGTTTTGTGGTGGATGTATGGGAGTGCTGTATATTATATATATGCATTGTTGTGGTCTAGGGCTCCTGTGAAGAGAAGCTGAATAATTAGGGGGAAAAAAAAAAAGAAAAAGAAAGGATGTAGAATTTTTTTCCAAGTCAACACGTGTTCTTTATCTAACCTTTAAACCCATCGCTATATGCCATTCCCTAGTAAGGGACCCTGACATTATATTGGGCTTCAAATTTTGGGGAGTTCTGGATCACAGAATGTTTCAACAACGGCAATGGAGGGATACTGGTATGGGATGCCATTGACAGGTGATATATGGCTGAGAGGGAGCTGTACAGAACATATGTCCAGGGTGCATGGTAATGTTTGGATATACTCATAGTGGTAAAAATTAAAAACCACAGCAGGGGGGGTACTGGGTTCCTGGCCAGTGGTGCTCTGTCGTGGTCCCTAGGGGAGCATGACAGTCTCCCAGGTGCAGCGGCGGGGACAAGGAGGGAGTGAGGGTTCAACAGTGAGCCCCTGATGCTAATGACTATGCTTGTGAGCTGATAAGCCTAAAATAAGAACAAGGCGTAGAGCAACATTCTGCCTGGGAATTTCCTCCTGTCAGCCTTCATGTTACTCAAATGTGGCCAGTCTCGAAGCCAAACTCAGCATGTAAATGCAATGCCTTCCCCCCAGCGTGGGACATGACACCCGGGGAAGAGCCTCCCTGGCACCGAGGGACCACTATCAACTACCAACTGATGATGCAACTGGAAAATGACCTTATATGGAAGGTTCAACGCGGATCAGCAGAATATCCCTGTCTACATAAAATAACATGACTTTAAAATGCTGTTTGACCTAAAGTAAGGGGGAAATGGAAAGGAGAAATGAGTTTATATGGCTACGAGTTTCTAAAAAAGAGTCTGGAGGCTGGCAGAAGGATTGCCCTTATGCACAACTGAGCAGAGTCAGAGAGACAGATAAAGCAGATACAACCCCCAGATATTGGTTCCTTTGAGGGGTAAAGAGACCCATGGGAGTTATGGTCATGGCCAATGGGGTTAACTACCAGGTCAGATGGCCCCTCTTTGGAAATGGTGTTTATGTGTGATGAATCTGGACTCAGATGGGATCTCCCTTCATAAGACTTTCATGCTAATGTGCTGGAGGTGCAGTTAATGTTGGGGTTTAAGATATATTTAGGGGATTTGAATCTCTGGACTGGCAATGTGATAGCCAGGTCCTGAGCCTCAACAGACTCCAGCACCTACAATCTGATTTATTGGACTTACCACACTCAGCTAAGATGGAGTTGAAGAAGGACAACCACTACACCATGGAGCCTAGAGTGATTACAACTGAAAGTGGGAGGATTGCATCCAGCATCCAGGTGGAATCTGAGCCTCCTCTTGACATAGAGGTGCAATGGACACAACCAATCCAATGTCCACATAGAAGAGGTGGCATTGGATTGGGAAAAGTGGACATGGTGGCTGATGGGTACGGGGAAAGGCAGGAAGAGATGAGAGGTGGAGGCATCTTTGGGACATGGAGCTGCCCTGGATGGTGCTTCAGAGGCAATCACCGGACATTGTAAATCCTCACAGGGCCCACTGGATGGAATGGGGGAGAGTATGGGCCATGATGTGGACCATTGACTATGAGGTGCAGAGGTGCCCAAAGATGTACTTACCAAATCCAATGGATGTGTCATGATGATGGGAACGAGTGTTGCTGGGGGGGGGGAGAGGTGGGGTGGGGGGGGTGGGGTTGAATGGGACCTCACATATATATTTTTAATGTAATATTATTACAAAGTCAATAAAAAAAATCTCTGCACACAATGTTTAATTCTCAGAAGTAAAAAAAAAATAAAAAAATCATTAAGAAACTTCCCATAAAAAATGAACATAGAAATTGCTACCTTATTATTATAGAAATACTTTCTGACTAGCTGCAGTTACCAGTTTTAAGATTTCAGTATCACTGAAACAACCTTGATGAAGATACAGGCCATTGTAAATTGAATACAGAAAATTCCACTTCCTATCAGAAATAAAAAGCTAAAAATGAGATCAAATGAGAAAAAGGGGCAACTGGGAGGAGGAAAATGGGAAAGAAAAATGTTTTTCCTTTATCTATAGAGTGAGATTAGGTAGCAAAATTGAGATGGTTGTCAGAATAAACAGCAAGAAATCAGAGCATAAATCACAAAGTATATACTATTCATTAGCTGATAGCTGTGTTAGTGTATTTTAACTCAGAATTAATTTCTAGTAGTTACTTGAGTAGTTAAGAGATGTACCCATTTTTTTCTAAGTAAGTAGAAAGCTTTAAGATCCAAATCAGTAAATCCTTCTATAGTTCTGAACTTGGTCATCTCTTAAAGGCTCAGCAAAAGTGTTTGCTATTGCCTTGGTGAATACTGAGAAATAAATATCTTTCTTTCAGAATGGTGGTGATTTGCATAACACATATATTCTAAAACAAAATGAAATTTTCTTATGCCAGCAATGGGTGCCTTATAGAAGATATCTCTAAGTTATTAAATATGGATAACTAACTTCTATGATGTATTAGTATTCTTCTGATAAAGCTAGTTTACATTTAAAGAATATTTCAGGTAAAGAAGGCACTCATTTTTTAACTCAGAAAATATTAATTGATTTCCTTTTTTGGTTAGACAGTGTTTCAGGCACTAAAGATAGAGCAGTGCATAAGACAAAGCCTCTGCTTTCATGGTATTTATAGTCAGAGATATTGGGTGGAGAGTGGGAGGGAAAAGAGAGTGAACAAAAAATATATAATATATCAACTGGTGATCAGGTCTAAGAAGAAAAATATGGAAGGATGGGGAAGTTCTATCTGATATGATTGCAACAAAGCTCTGAAAGATGGTGAGGGAATGAGCCATTTGGATATCTGCTGGGCGAGAGTTTCTGGGAGGAGAAACAGTAAGGGTCTGATGAATGATGAGTGAAAGAAGAGATGCAAGATTGTGGAGATAGCTGGGACAATACTACCTAGAGCCTAAAGGTTTTATTCTGAAGGATAAGGTTGGCTTTGAAGTATTCCAAGTAGAGAGGGGTGGTGTTTAAAGCTGTACGTACCCCAGAAAAACACATCCTTAAATTTAATCCATTCCAGGGCATGTGAACCCATTATAAATGGGACCTTATGATGAGAATACTTCACTTAATGTGCTACCCACCTAAATCACGATGACTCTTAAGTCTACAACTGGAGTCCTTTATGAGAAACTGAAATTTAGAGATGTAGAAAGCCATGGCAGCAAGAAGCAAAAATCAATGAATCCTGGAAGAGAAGGGAAAGACCAGCAGTGCTGTCATATGCCTTGCTGTATGACAGAACAAAGGATTGCCAGCAACTGATCTTCAGGAAGAAAACATTGCCTTGATAGTGTCTTTTTGTTGTTGTTGTTTATTTATTTTATTATTTATTTCTCCCCCTACCCCCATTACTCCCATTGTCTACTCTCTGTGTCCATTTGCTGTGTTTTCTTCTGTGTCTGCTTGTATTCTCATTAGGTGGCTCCAGGAACTGATCCTGGGACTTCCTGAAGTGTAAGAGAGGTGATTACTCTCTTGTGCCACCTCAACTCCCTGTTCTGCTATGTCTTCTTATTTTCTCCCCTTTGTGTCACTTGATGCATCATCTTGCTGCACCAGCTCTCTGCATCAGCTGGCACTCCTGTGCAGGGAGGCTTTCCTGTACTGCACGGGATTCCACACAGGGTGGCACTCATGCATGGGGCAGATTCCCACGTGGGTCAGACTCCATGTGGGCCAGCTCGCCATCTGGGACAGTTTGCCCTCAACAGGAGGCCCTGGGCATTGAACTCTGGATCTCCTATATGGTAGACAGAAGTCCAATTTGTTGAGCCACATCTGTTTCCTGTCAGTGTCTTGATTTGGAAATTTTCCTGGCCTCAAAACAGAGTAAATCAATTATCATTGTTTAACATGGCCTATTTCATTATATAGATCTGCCTAGGAAACCAAAACAGATTTTGATACCAGGAGTGGGGTGCTGCTATTGTGAAAAGAAAAATGTGGAATGGGTTTTGAATTGCATAATATGTAGAGGCTAGAAGAACTGTAAGGCATTTGATGGAAAAGGCCTTGATTGCTTTGAGAAAACTGTTTATAGAATATATATGCTAAAAGTACTTCCCATGAGGACTTTGAAGAAAATAATGAATGTGTTATTGGGAACTGGTGGAAAGGTGATCCTTGTTTTAAAGTGGCATAAAACTTGGAAAATTGAGTTCTGATATCAGATGGAAAGCATAACCTGAAGACTATGAACTGGGATATTAATCTGAAAGATTTCCAAGCTAAATGTGGACAGTGCAACTGGGTTCTCCTGGCAGCTTCTAATAAAATGCAAGAGGAAAAGGATTAACTGAGAACTGAAATCCTGGGAACAAAGGAACTGTAAATTGATGGTTTGAAAAATTCATAGTTTCTGGAAAACCAGTCCCCAGACAATAGTGCTCCAGGGGATGATTTAACTTAACATGGAGTTAGTCAGCAATTTCCATGCAACTCAAAATTGGGGATACAACTATGCATAAAGGATCTATGGAAAGTTATTTTATCTGATGATTTGGGACCCCATGTACAACATGCAAATGTGCCAGGTTTTTTTGTGAGATCGCTCTGAATAGAACCACTGCCAACCTGGACTACAAAAGACAGAAAAGGGATAGAACCATGGAAGCTGAGGTCTATATCTAACACATCTTCTCAGGCCAAGAGAATGGGCCCACCCTTGTGTGTGGAAAGGATGATTCTTCCCTGGCTCTTGGAGAAGATGGACTTTCTGCACCATTGTTCAGGAAGAGTTCTGCCACACCAGTGTTCTGAGAGGGCAGAGCCTGTGCTCAAGAATTTACAGAGAGCTTGGCTGCCATCCCAGTGCTTAGAGAGTGTGGAATCTTAACCCCAGGGTTCGAGGAGAGGATGGGCAAGTGATTGGAAGGGGTGGGGCTGCCACTGCATTCTGTGTTTATGGATTGGGATATTACATATCATTAAGATGTCAATATTATCCAAAGCAATTTATAGATTCAATGTAATCCCCATCAAAATTCCAGCAACAATCTTTGCAGAAAATGGAAAAGCCAATCATAAAATTTAAATACAAGGTTAAGGAGCCCCAAAGAGCTAATGCCATCTTGAAAAAGAAGAATGAAGTTGGAGGACTCACATTTTCCGATCTTAAAACTTATTACAAACTCTTGGTAAACAGAAGAGCATGGTACTGGCACAAGGACAGACATATACAGAAAAGAAATAGGAGTGAGAACTGAGAAATCAACCCTCAATCAGTTTATGGCCAACTGATTTTTGACAAGGTGGCAAAGACCCCTCAGTTGGGAAAGAATAGTCTCTTTAACAAATGATTCTGGGAAAACTGGATCTCCATTTAAAAAAAAAAGGCAAGGAAGACTCCTACTTCACATCATACACAAAAATCAACTCAAAATTGATCTAAGACCTAAATATAAGAGAAAACTATTAAACAATTTAAAAAATTGTAGAGAAACATCTTTAGGACCTTGTGCTAGGCAATGGCTTCTTGGACTTTATACCCAAAACACAAGCAGTAAAAGGAAAAATAAATAGGACCTCATCAAAATTAAAAACTTTTGTTATTCAAAATAATTTATCATGATAGTAAAATGACAACCCACACAATAGTAGAAAATATTTGGAAACCATGTATCTGAGAGAGGATTAATGTGCAGCATATATAAAGAAATGCTTCTACTTTACAACAAAAAGACAAACAACCCAATTACAAAATGGGCAAAAGTCCTGAACAGACATCTCTCCAAAGAAGAAATACAAATGGGCAGAAAGCATATGAAAAGATTCTCATCATCATTAGCCATCAGGAAAATGCAAATCAAAACCACAATGAGGGAAGCAGACTTGGCCCAATGGATAGGCCAACTGCCTACCACATGGGAAGTCTGCAGTTCAAACCCCCAGCCCACTTGAACCATGTGGAGTTGACCCATGCACAGTGCTGATGAACACAAGGAGTGCCATGCCATGCAGAGGTGTCCCCCGAATAAGGGAGACCCACGCCCAAGGAGTTTGCCCCATAAGGAAAGCCATCCAGTGCGAAAGAAAGTGCAACCTGCCCAAGAATGGCACCGCACACACAGAGACCTGACACAGCAAGATGACGCAAGAAAAAGAAACACAGAATTCAGGTGCTGCTGATAAGGATAGAAGCCATCACAGAACACACAGCGAATGGACACAGAGAGCAGACAACTGGGCAGTGGGAGGAGGGGAAGGAGAGAGAAATAAATAAAAACAAAACAAAACCAAAAAAACCCACAATGAAATACCATTTCATACCCATTAGAACAGCAGTTATTAAAAAACTGGAAAATAGCAAATGCTAGAAAAGTTGCAGAGAAATAGGAACATTCATTCGTTGCTGCTGGCAATGTAAAATGGTACAGTTGCTGTGGAAGACATTTTGGCAGTTCCTCAGAAAGGTAAGTATAAAACTAAAATATGATTTGGCAATTCCACTACCAAGTATATACCCCAAAAGAATTGAAAACAAGAACTCAAACAACTATTTACACACTGATCTTCATAGTGGCATTATTCACAATTTCCAAAAGATGGAAGCAACCCAGGTTTCCATCAACCGATGAATGGATGAATAAAATATAGTAAATACATCAATGGAATGTTATTCAGGCTTAAAAAGGAAAGAAATTCTGATACATACAGCAACATGAATGGCCACTGAAGACATCTTGTTGAGTGAAATAAGCCAGACAAAAACATAATAATGAAACAATTGGAAGAAGCAAACTCATAGAGTCAGAACCTAGAATATAGGTTACCAGGGGTTGGGGTGGGGATATGGAATGAGAACTACTTCAGATGTACTGGGTTTCTATTTGGAATGATAGAAATATTTTGGAAATGGATGGTGATAATGATAGAACAACATTGGGAACACAACAGCACTGTAATATATGTCTGAATATGTTTAATAGGTGAAACATTAGATTGTATATATAGTAACAGATTACAAATTTTTAAAAATCTGGGAAATTACACTGCACAAACAAACAACCCTAAGTTAATCCACGGACTTTAATTAATGGTATAATTATAAAACTGTACCATCATTAATTGTAACAAATATTCCAAACCAATGCAAACTATTGGTGGCAGGGTGATATATGGGAATCCTGTATTTACACCTGATTTTTCTGTTAACCCACAATTTTTCTAATTAAAAAAAACAACAGCAACGCAAACCAAACACATAAACTAAACATAAGCAAATGAATTCCCATTGTTTAACCTGACCCATTTCATGGTATTTGCTTTAAGCACCCTGGAAATAGAGCAACAGCCTTCTGGCTGTTATCTGAGATGAGGAAGATGGGATGCGTGGGGGGAACTGTCGACATGACCTATGTACAGTGTTCAGATAGGCATTAATGTTAATTTTGAGATTTTTTAAGATACTAGTCACCATTATATGTCCAGCTGCTGGAAATATTTTTGGAATATAGGAAATGTTGGAACCAGAGAGATATTTTATGATGATATTTAAAAACATCAGTTGATGATGATGACATGTAGTGTTTACTATGGGACAGGCACAGTTTTAATCCTCAGAGCAACCCTAGAAGACGTATTAATATTTATATTTTATGAATGAGAAACCTGAGGCACAGGGAGGTTATTATATTCCTTATGATCTGCTTACACTTAGTATGAAGCAGAATTGTTACAAATGTTACATTAATTGTAACAAGTGTTCCACACCAATGCAAGTGGTGTGGTGGTGGGGTGGTATATGGGAATCCTGTACTATATTGTTTTGTAAACCCACAACTTCTCTAATAAAGAAAAAACATTTTTCAAACTGTAAAAAATAGGAAATGACCTGCATTTTTATAAAGACAGTTGCTAAATATTTCTAATGTGACATCCTTTCTTAAGATGGATTGTCTACTTACCATTCCTGTGCTCTATTGCCTGGACTAGGAGTGGATAACTAGGGCAGGCTAGTGTAGGGAAAGGGAAGACTTGGGTCACAGCTGAAGACCTGGCAGACAACATGGTGGACAGACAACGTGGCCGTGAGACTCCACCCAGAAACCTCCCAAGGGCAAGGCTGCTGGAAAGATTTCCCAAGACCTGGCTACAAGATTCTACTTGGAACTCTTTCTGGGGTCAAGGAGAAGCCCCAGATAACCCCAAACAGGCCTCCTCACTGGGCCTCTGAGAGCTAACAGGGGATCATAAGGCAACCAATCAGAAGAGCAAAAGGCTGGAGCTTTTCCCAACATTTGGAAGGGGGAGGAGTCAAGGTTTTAAAAGGCCTAACCTGAGGCTTCTGCCTGCGTGACTCACCCTGCAGCACACTGCAGCCCATATCTAGGAACATCCATTCTTTTCTTGTTTCTTAATAAACTCTTTACTCCCTTTCCTACCCTATGGCTGTCTTTAAATTCTTTCATGTGACATAAGTCAAGAACCTAGAAGCCCAGAACCCAGAGTGTTCTGCTAACATAACCAAAAGTCCATGGGCAAAATCCAACTCAACCTTTGATTTTGTAAATAAAGTTTCACAGGCACATGCAAAGACACTGAGTTGGGATGTCAACTCAGGTAGAATGACTTCCAGAATCACACTGTATGCTTCCACATGAGAATCATGGGAATAGCCAATACCATGTACCTCCTGATATGATGCACTGGGAATAAATCAGCATCATTTCATCACATCTGAGATGCTCCTGACAAAAATGCATAATCTGAATCTAAAAATAAGGAAACATCATGCAAATCCAAATTGAGAGACATTCTGCAAGACAACAGGACTGCACGTTTAAAATGTAAAGGTCATGAAATACAAAACTCAGCCTAATTAAAGATTACAGTAACCTGAGAATTGAATGCCAAGCATTCTTTTGGATTTTCTCTTGCTATAAAAATCATCACTGTGGCATTGGCAAAATTTGAATTAAATTTGTAGATTAGAGAAAATATTGTGTCACTAATGCCTATATTTTATATCTCTTAAAACATATTTAATATGCTTTAAAAAAACATGTCTGAAACTATTGGCCAAGATTTCTAGGCAGAATAGACACTTGATAAATATATGTGGACTGCATGAAAGAAATGTGTAAGAATTTGAAGTGATTTTTCAAATTTGATTTCTTAATACCAGAACTGGGAATTCTCCTACAGTGAGGATTTTCCAAGCTCAGGGTCCAATAGCTAAAAAATAGCATAGCTATAATTATTGAGAAAGTGATACTTTACCATCACCACACTTTGGCATCATCTCTGGAAGTCTTGAAAGAAAGTGTCACTTGCACATGCAGAGAGGAGTGAACAGGTAGAAAGAATGGTGTGAGCAAACTCCTAAGGGAATGTTGATATTTTGTTCTTGCAACAATGACTTGAAGAATTTGACTGAGAAGATTTAGCCCATGTAGGGGAGTTAAATTTCGAGATGTAGGGAGAGGAGGGCTTACCATATCTTGGGTTCCAGGATGAGAAGATTGGACTTCATCCAGTGCTTACCAAGGAGGAAATAAAGGATTCTGAGTAGGGGCGATATGTCCTGAGCATTAGGAGAATTAATTTAATAATAAAATAGTGAAGTTATCACAGAGGTAGTAAATGAGCTAGGACATTATTACATTAAACTTTCATTATTTAACTGTAGTTAAGTGTGCCTACTATTAAATATATTTGAAATTTTTTGTTTGGGCAATAGAAGTTCTTTTTAAAAATGGCCTCTATTCTATATAATTCTTGCTAAATATTGAGGTATGACAAAAAACATACCGGGCAAAATGTGACAGTGGTTTACCCTTGAGACTAAGGTGGGTCATCTGTAACCCTTGGCATCCTTTTATTTATTTTAATTGCAACTTAAACATTCAGGGTATTTCTACTAGCCCACTATATTTAATAGCCATCATAGTTATGGTTTCCTGGAAGCAACAGATATGCCCAGAGAATCTTATTACTTTATAAAAAGCTCATCTTTTAGAGTCTTCCAGGCATGATGAAATATTCAGGGTCTTGGTTAGGCCTCCAGAGTATAGCAGAAGTATAATAAATGGACTTAGAAATGCAAAACTGCTACATTTCAGATGGTTGCTCTAAGTCATTTGTTACATCCTGGCTGCACCCATAAAACACCTCATTCTTGTGTATTTCCTTAGGGAATGCCTCTATTCCACATACAAATAAAGAGATTGGTTTGGGGAAGTTGTAACAGATGACCAAACCGGGTGGCAAATGTGAAGCAGATGCAGAACTGAGATGTCTCCATCATACAATTGTTTTCTTCCTGGCAGAAACTCCTATCTGTTATGTATCTAAGGACTTTGATTGTTTTGCTCTGGGTACCTCTTTGAATCTGTAATATTCAATCTGTTCCTTTTTTAAACCCACAAAATCCTACAAGCTCTCTGGAATAGCTGGACTGATTGGTTATTTTGATGTGAAATTGTTTAGACACCAAATCAGTTGGCCCACATGGTAGGAAGACTAAGAGGAATATTATTTAAAACAAAACACAAAAAAAACAAGAGTTTATTTCTACACCACTGACTTTTGTTTGTATATTCCAAATTGCAATTTGAGGAAGAAGTGTAAACACATGTATGTAATTTCCTTGATGTCCATCACCACACATACAAAAAGAGATACCTAGTTTATTTCTATTTTCTATAATTGGGCATTTGCCTTGCTTTTTATTTCATACTGATTTCTAGAAATAAGACTAGTTAATTGCTTCTTGGCCTTTTTGCTAAAATCAAGTGTAGAAATAGTGTTAGGAATCTGTCATTTTAATTAATTTAAATTCATTTTCTATAAGGAAAAACAATTAGCATAGAGTATATTTTAATGTGCATTTTCTCACTATCAGGAAACTCCAGTGAAGTTAGTTTAGTAATACCTTATTCTAAGTTCTTTTGTGTGATGCAGGAAAACAGCTATTTTTTTTTTTTTGGCATCAATTTTAAAGACCACCCTCAGGAAGGCCAATTGCACAGGGACTTGACGTTTGGGGAAAGTTGTGCAGATTTCTAGAAAGCACATTTTTGGCTTGGTAGAGAATGGTAGTCTTGCACAGGACTTAAACATCAAGACATCAGTCAGTGGTAAGTGACTTAAGAGACTTAAAGAATGTGATTTGTTACTGAATGTCAAATGCAGCTCTTTAAAGGGACTAACAGGTAAAGTGGAAAAGAATCAGATAAGGGATATTTGTTCAGAGGGATGCTAAATGATCAAGACGTTCTGAGATGGAGTTGAGGGTTTAGGATTGTTTTTGGCCCTCACCTTGATTCTTGCTGAAACATGTCACAGTGGTGGTGTTTCCATTCCCTGGGAACAGGAATAATGAGAAAGATTTTAGTTCTTAACTCTTTTGCAGTTTTTCAGGAATGCTTTCACCAATGCTTTTATTTTTTCTTTCTATCATCATATAGGGGTAACTTGGTGGCAGATATCTGGAGAAAGAGTGTAACGTTTGGCCCTTTATTGCATCTTATCTTTCTCTCTAAGATGGTAGAGCATGTTTTTTATCTTAGGGGCAAACAAAGATTACAGGAACAAGGGACTCAATTTTATTTTATTAATTCATATTAGCAACACAAGTGTGTTCATATATCAATAGCTACATAACATTTATTTATCTGTCTCATTAACAGTATACAAAATAAGAATCTATATTATGTAAATAGATGTCAATAACTTGATTCAATGTCATGTTCACTGATGGAGTAAATGGCTATTAAAATGATGTCATTTTAGTTGAGAGGGTATGGGGTTCTTACTGATAAAAGAACTATTTCCTCTCTACTATCACCTTGGGAACACCAGGAAACCAAACATTAGATGTGCATTCATTTGTGTTATTCAACATTTTATCAGCTATTTTCTTAGGATGCATTAAAGAAATAATAAACACCACTACATTTTCCAAACTGTGCAAAAGCACTGATTACAAATTTAATGCTGAGTGCGAGGTGCCAGTGATATATTCCAATTCATAATTTTGCCTTAATTCTTTGAAGAATTTGGAATTAAGATGATTATTGATAGATACCATATCTATATCTTAACTGTAAATATACTCCACTTTATGAATGGATTTTGGGTGCTCTTCCTGTAATGATTAATGGTTTGGAAATGCACCCTAGGTTTTTTTTACTTTTAAGAGAGAACAGATTATTTAAGAAATATATGTTGGAGGTGTCTTACTTGCCCAGCTCTAGGACAATACCACACATGGTGTGGCTTAACTACAGGAATGTGTTAGCTCATGGTTTCAGAGACTTGCGTGCTTTTGCACAGGATCTGTAGGTTCTTCCTGGCCATCAATCTTTGGGTTCCTTGGCTTTCCCATCACACGGCGACATCCTCTCCTTTCTTTTTGGGTCTCAGTTGAGTTCCAGCTTCTTCTCCTCCATAAAGTCTCTAAGAATAGGATTAAGGCCCAACCTCATTCAGTTGGGCCATATCTTTTTTTTTTTCATTTTTTAAAAATATTACATTCAAAAAATATGAAGTCCCATTCAACCCCACCACCCCCACCCTCCACTCTCCCCACAGCAACACTCTCTCCCATCATCATGACACATCCATTGCATTTGGTATGTACATCTCTGGGCATCACTGCATCTCATGGTCAATTGTCCACATCATAGCCCATACTCTCCCACGTTCCATCCAGTGAGCCCTGGGGGGATCTACAATGTCCTGTAATTGTCCCTGAAGCACCACCCAGGACAACTCTGAGTCCCAAAAATGCCTCCACATCTCATCTCTTCCTCCCATTCCCTGCACCCAGCAGCCACCATGGCCACTTTTCCCACACCAATGCCACATTTTCTCTGTGGACATTGGATTGGTTGTGTCCATTGCACTTCTATGTCAAGAGGAGGCTTAGATTCCACATGGATGCTGGATGCAATCCTCCTGATTTCAGTTGTAGGCACTCTAGGCTCCATGGTGTGGTGGTTGACATTCTTCATCTCCATGTTAGCTGAGTAGGGTAAGTCCAATAAATCAGAGTGTAGGAGCTGAAGTCTGTTGAGGCTCAGGGCCTGGCTATCATATTGTCAGTCCAGAGATTCAAATCCCCTAGATATATCTTAAACCCCAGCACCAACTACAATTCCAGTAAAGTAGCATGAAAGTCTTGTGAAAAGAGATCCCATCTGAGTCCAGTTCCAACACACAGAAACATCAGCTCCAAAGAAGGGCCAACTGACATGGCAGTGAACCCCATCTGCCATGACCATAGAACCTGTGGGTCTCTTTAGCCCTCCAAAGAACCAATACCTGGGGTTGTATCTACTTTATCTGTCTCTGAGACTCTGCTCAGGTGTGCATAAGGGCAATCCTTCTGACAAACTCCAGACTCTTTTTTAGCAACTCATAGCCATATAAACTCATTTCTCCTTTCCATTTCCCCCTTACTTTAGGTCAAACAGCATTTTTAACTCCTGTTATTATATGTAGACAGGGATATTCTGCTGGTCCATGCTGAACCTTTAATTCAAGGTCATTTTCTAGTTGCATCATCAGCTGGTATTTGGTAGTGATCCCTCCGTGCCAGGGAGGCACATCCCCGGGTGTCGTGTCCCATGCTGAGGGGAAATCTACATGCTGAGTTTGACTTCGAGACTGGCCACATTTGAGTAACATGAAGGCTGTCAGGAGGAAACTCCCAGGCACAGTGCTGCTCTAGGCCTTGTTCTTATATCAGGCATATAGGCTCACAAGCATAGTCATTAGTATCAGGGGCTCACTTTTGGACCCTCCTTCCTTCCTGGTTCTTACTGTTGCACCTGGGGGACTGCCATTGCTCCCCTAGGAACCGTGACAGAGTACTCCCGGTCAGGAACCCAGTAGCCCCCCAGCTGTTGTTTTTAATTGTTTCCACTATGAGTATATCCAAACATTACCATGCACCCTGGACATATGCCCTGTATAACTCCCTGTCAACCATACATCGCCTGTCAATTAACATCCCATACCAGTATTCTTCTGCTACCATTGTTGAACCACTCTGTGATCCAAAACTTCCTGAAAAGTGAAGCCCAATATAATGTGAGGATCCCTTACTAGTAAAATGGAATATAGCGATGAGTTTAAATGTTAGATCAAGAATATGTATTGATTTGGAAAAATTCTACATCCTATCTTTTTCTTTTCTTTTTTCCTAATTATTGAGCTTCTCTTCACAAGAGCCTTTGATCATAGTAATTCATATATACAATATACAGTACTCCCACACATCCGCCATAAAACCTTTTCCCTTCCACAGCGATAATCTTATAACTTATTCATATCATATTTACTTAAATTGATGTACAGACTCTGAGACAATAGCTTTCAAACAAGGTGACATCTGTGCTTACATTATGGTCCATACTTTAGGATATACAGTTTTCTAAATTTTTAGTTATCCTATGTTTTACATTATCGTTTACATTATTAGTCTGTCGGACCCTATATGATTTGGTGTAATATACTTGTTTTATATCCATCCTTGTGTATTCTCGTGAAACTCCTCTCTTACCCCCACATTTATCTTGGTTCCATCCATTCAACATCCATTTTCTCCTCCCCTTGGGGCCCACAGTGACAGCCAATCTCCATTTCCCGAGGAGCCACATCCAGAGATACTTGCAACAGTGTTCAGGGCCTGACTTGCTTAACTGCCAGTTGGGCGACATCTTAACAAAAGTAGTAACTTCAAAGGGATCTACTTAGAGTAGATTCACACCCACAGGAATGGATTATGATTAAGAACAAGTTTGTTTGTTTTTTCTTTTCCCAGGGATATGTAATTCAACCATCCACAGAATATTAAGAGGAATAGAATTCCCCATCCAAGAATACACATTTCTTGCTAAGGGGGCTGTGTGATGATGGAGATTAAAAAAACAAACTTGTTGAATAAAGCTACACTCAAAATGAATAAGTAAAAATTGTCCTTTTGCCTGCTTTAGGTACTTAGGCAAAAAGAGCAAGGTACAAAAAGTAGAGAGAAGAGTAAGCCCATTTTATTTTGCACTAATTATAAGTTTAACAAAACAAAATTAAGGAAAAATGAGAAGGTGAAATTATTAATATTAACTTTTTAATGTAAATCCTTGGTCAAATGAAAGAACAAAATGTATACACTGGGCACAGTTTTCCTATAATCCTTAGCCAAGTGCTGGGGCTATAAACTATGCAAGTACCCACATAACAAAGCAGCATGAAATCCAGGTATATTTACAAAGGAATACTCACACCAAGTGCTGGCAACTTGAACCTAAATAACTGATGAAAGATGATTACTGGAGGATATAACTTCTTTATCTTTAAAGAGTGACATTTTGTGCAGCAATGCATGGTATTCCAAAGCTATGAGGAGTAAGTAGGCCAGATCTTATTATTGCTCTGTAAACTACATGAAGCTGAGTGCCCAACCCTGGTTTATCAGCTCCCTGAGCAGGTTGGCTCAGTAGGGTACAAAGCTGGTTATGGCTAATGTAATCATGGCTTCCAAGGGGGTGTGAAATTTGACAAGCTGTGTGGTGCAGTGGTCATTACTAAAGTGGGTGGTTTGACTAGAAGCTGACTTTATGATTTTCATAATTTATTTTTTCCTTGCTCCTGGAGCATCCTGAAACTTACCTTTTTATTATTATTATTTCACTGATGAGTTCTAAACTCAGTTAAAGTTCTTCCTCCTAGGCCCCACATTTTCCTCTTCTCTCCTTATCTTTTCCACTCCCCTCACCCTTCTCTTCCCCTCTCCTTTTCCCTTTCAATTTTGGTTTCCTTTTCCATTTCTTTTGTTTGCTTTCTTTTACTAATTCTTTTTTCTTTTCCTTCTTTCTTTCTTTCTTTTTTTTTGAGAGAGGAGGATAGAGCAGAAACATAGCTTCTTTTTCAAGAATTAGGATGACTAGTTAATATTTCATTCTAGGATTTTAGCATCAGAGCACTCACCAAGCAGAATTGATTAACTTTAACATTGCAATGATTCATCAAGAAAGTGGAATGTTATATTTCCCTTTGAATAAAAATCCTTTTCTTAATCTTCTATTATTTTAGTTCAGTAACAAATCTCCATCTTGAGCATCCTTTTCCTTTCTTATCTCTCCTAAATACTTAGTATGTTGAAGAACATAGTAATATCTTACCATCAATTTTATGACTCCTTTACACTAGAACAGTCTTACATATCTATGAAATAACATTATTTTGTTATTCTTATGGAGGAGACAGGCTCTGGTAGACTTTTAAACAATATTTAATTTGAACAGAATTACAGGGAATTTCTTTTTAGGGAAATGTAAATGCTTAAAATGGAAATGAGTTATATATATTCATAAGCATTAGCAAGGTTATAATATTGGCTAGCAAAAGCTGTATCAAAGTCTTGATTATGTTCATAAATATCAGAGGAAAAGAAAATAGACTTATGTTTGAGTTATATGCTTCTGCAGATCAGTATCCTCAGTCATCATATAGGTTATGGAATAATTTTAAATTGTTTCTTTTTTTCTGGGTTCTTATTTATATTTATAAGTATAGACTTCCTTTTCCTGTTTTCCCTGTCAAAGTAACTTACCATCTCATTGGAATGTAGTAAACAGAACTGCCTCAGAGGCAAGTAAGATTCCTTAATGTGGTATTAAGCAACACAACCTAACACATTCCATAAACTCTTCCAACAGTCAAGTCTCTTTTACTGCATCAAAAATGAGTAGTATTCAGCGATTGTATTATTAATTACAAATTACACAACTATAATGGCTGAAATATATACTATCACATCTTCAGGCAATTTTCATTCAGAGGAAATGATAGTAAAATTCAACTGGAGAATAAATTCCACACTAAGAATGTTGGTTGTCCTAAAGTGAAAATATACATAGCATGATCACTACTTTATTGAGTATTGCCTGCTCATCAAGGAGATAGCAGTTTTCAGGAGGACATTACTGCAAATAAAATCTACATTAATGGATGTTGGAGAAGCTGTAGATTTTCTACCCCAGGGAAGAGTTTGGAAAACAATTTCCTGGCTGTCTATCAAAGTGAATGTAATTGTTTTGATAAGCAATGGGTTGAAAGTTGTGGTGACTTTGAAATGCAGTCACACAGGTTAGTGTTTCTTTCTTGAACTCTTCCCTCCAGCTACACTGATCACTGGTTGGAAAGCTCATAGCCGAGGTCTGACTGCTTTGTTTTTGGTCTATTCATATAAATGCATTTATGTATTTATTTATTAGCGAGTTGTTGTATCTTCAGAGTAACGAGGCCAGCATCAAGTCAAGGAAAAGTCACTTCTTACATTTTAGATCAAGTGTCATAAGTGTCCTTCCAATTCTATTTTTTGTGTTCCTTTTACAGGACAGTTTCTAAACCCTGGCAATACTGATATTTTGGGCCAGACAGGGCATTGTGGGGGGAATAAGGCTCCACATTGTAGGATATTAGCAGCATCTCTGGCTTCTGCCTACTAGATCCAGTATCACACACTCATCTTTAAAATAAAAAATGGCTCCAGACATTGTCAAGTGTCCCTGGAGGACAAAACTCATCCTTGCTGAAAACCATTCTTTACAAAGCAAGTCAGAAGCTTTTGAATTTTGAAGTATGAGGGAAATCAATTATATTCTTTGTAATTAAAAAATATATTTCAATTGCTATGAAATGTAGAATTAGGGACAGTGGGATTGAAGAAACAAAATATGAACTGGATCCAAACATTCCCATGCTTAATGCCTTGCAGTGGCTACTCAAGTCACAGAATGTAAGAGCCAATGTTTTTACCATGATCTATAAGAGTAAAATTTTTCACAATCTGGCCTCTGTTCTCACTTCACCCTCTACCATTTGTCCCTTGCTCTCTCCAGCCACTCATCCACCCACTTTCTGAAGCCATTACCTTCTGCTAGTTTTCAGGAAAGTCATGTCATGAATGGCAAAGGGCTGTTGGTGAGGTTGTCTGTGTAGTAGTGCATGCAGTAACCACTACATGCTTATGGACACAGACATAGATATGTACATACAAATACACACATATGAAGTCATATATGCATATACTATCATTTATAACCTGTATTCCTTTATCTCACTGATGGAAATAATTTTTTTTTCCAAAGTCCTCTATAATTTTTTCTCTTTTCATCATTCCCTTTTTTAGTATGCATGTTTGATCTCTATGTTTCCTACTAAAAATTTCCTCAAATATCCAGGTTCCTGGTAGCTTACTCACACTTAAGCTACTGGGGGTATACATCTGTCTAAGAAACTCTGAGTGATTAGGTGGGGTCTGTGTCTTTTAGTGTATTTCTGTGGGTTGATGGAGTTCAGTTTTTTATAGCAATTTTATTGAGATAGTATCACACAGAGTCCATCCAAAGTGTGCAATCGATGCTCTCAATATAATTAGGGTTGTGGAACCATCACCATAATCAATTTGAGGACATTTTCATCATTCTGAATGGAAAACCCCATAACCAACAGCAGCTACCTCTCAGTTCCTCTGTCCTTCCCCTGCCCTACATAACCACTAATAACCATTCTATGTCTACAGGTTTATTTATAATTACATTTTAAACAAAAAATTCCTCTACCATTTGTATTACTTTGTGTCTGGTTTTCTTCATATAGGAAAATTAATTTATTTTGGTGATTTTCTAATGAGAGGTGTTCTAGGTTTATATAAACTCATGAAAAATATAACATTCCCATATCACCCCCTCTTGGTGACACTTTGCGTTGGTGTGCTACCTCTAGTGCGATGGAAGAACAATATTAAAATATTACTGCTAAGTAAAGTCTGTAGTTTTCATTAGTTATATTTTCCCCTATTCCACCCTATTGTTAGTACCTGTAATAGTGATGTGCATTCGCTGTCTCTCCTGAAAGAACACTCTTATATTTGTACTTTTAACCACAGACATCCTGCACACATGGTTCACTGTATTACACCCATGTTCTGCCCTCTAGCTTTCCTCCTGGTGATACACATGGCCAAAAACTTCCCCTTTAAACACATGTTCACATGTAATTCAGTGCTGTCAATAACACTCACGATAATGTGCTTCCATCATCTCTATCCATTTTCAAAGATTTGCAATCAACCTGATGAAAACTTCTGCACAACTAAGTGTTAGTTCCCCATTTTTACACTCCTTCTTTCTCCGGGTAACCAATATATAAGTGTAGATTATAACTCTATATGCTAGTGTTTTGCAATTAGTTGATATGAGTGCAATCATATTATTATTTTTCTTTTTGTGCCAGGCTTATTTCCCAAAACTCCATAATGTGACATGAATATGGCCTTCATTCTTTCTTACATAAAAATTCATATATATATTTATATATATATATATATATATATATATATATATATATATATATATATATATATATCACATTTTGTTTACCCATTCATCGGTTGACAGAAACTTGTCTCCATCCTTTGGTAACTATGAAGAAAGCCACTATGAATATCAGTGAGCAAATGTCTGTTCATGTCCCATCTTACAGTTCCTCTGATTATGAACCCCGTAGCATGATTGCTCAATCATATAACAAGTCTATCCTTAGGTTGCCGAGGAGCTACTAAAGTGTCTTCCATAGTAGCTATCCCATTTTATATTGCACAAGCAGTGTATGACCGTTTGTCTTCCTCCACATCCTTTCCAACAATTGCAGGTCTCTGGGTGTTTTCTATACTGGCCATTCTAGTAGGTGTGATATGAAATCTCACTGATTTGCATTACTCTAATAGGCTAGTGGTGGAAAGCACATTTGACACCTTTTGTAGGCTCAGAAATGATTTGATTTTGAGGAGGTTCCATTTATCTCTTTCTCTTTCATTGTAAGTGTTTCAGTGTAAAGTCTAAAACACGTTGCCCAGCGCAAGGTCTGAAGATTCTTCCCCATATATTTTCTATGAGTTTTATGGACCTGGTTCTTATCTTTATATCGGTGATCATTTTTGCTTAATTTTTATTTAAGGTATGAAGTAGGGGTAAGGTCTGAAATGGTGGAAAGGCAGCTGGTTACTGGGAGAAAATACTTGGAAATCACAGATCTGATAAGGGCTTAATATCCATGATCCTTAAAGAGAATCTACAACTTACTACCTAAACAACAAATGACACAATTAAAAAATGAGCAACAGACTTATTTGAAAAAATGATCAAAGTTCCCACACACATGCACAGTGTTGATAATAGGGAAGCAGTGGACGTGGGTGGTTACATAAGTGTGTTCTATTTCCTAAATGATTTTTGAGCAAACCTTAAAACTTTTCTTGTTAAAATGATGTATTATCTGGAAAGAGATAACAAATGATGTTAACTTTAAATCTGTGAAGGCAAAGAAAAACATGTTTCATATATAACTAATAAAAGAATATAAAAATAGTGTATATCTTCTAAAGAAATAGAAAAGATATGATTGAATAAAGACTATGATTCCAAAGAAGACATTCAGGAGAAAAATAACAATATTGAACAGTGAGAAAAAAGAAAAATTAGATGGAAGGAAGGAAGATTAAATTTAAACTTGAATAGTAATTACAGTCATATAGGTGTTCCACCTAATAAAAAATTTCAAAAGGATTTTTTAAGAACTCTGTGTGTTTCATTTTAAAACCCAGGCACTCCTGACCCATGTGGAGAGCTGGCCCATGCCCACCTGGCTGATGCCCCAAGGAGTGCTGTACCATGCAGTGGTATCCCCCGCATAGGGGAGCCCCATGCTCAAGGGGTGCACCCCACAAGAGAGCTGCCCCATGAGAGAAGAGAAAAACACAGCCTGCCCAGGAATGGTGCCACACACACACGGAGTGCTGATGCACTAAGATGACACAACAAAAGAGATACAGATACCTGGGCCACTGACAAGAATATAAGCAGACACAGAAAACACACAGCGAATGGACATGGAGAACAGACAACTAGGGGGCGGGCGTAGAAGAAGGGAAGAGAAAAAAAGAAAATAATATTTCTGTATATAAAAAAACAAAATCCATCTAAGGGGGAGCAGATGTAATGCAAGTTGTTGAGCACCTGCTTCCCATGTTCCATCCCATGTACCTTCTGAAAAAAGTCAAAGATAAAGAGCATGTTTGGCAGTAAAATATGGGTTTTATATAATTACAGATAAATACAAATATAAGTAAATCTTATGTCAGTATGGCAACAGCAAATACACAATCATTAAGGAAAAAGTACTGGAATTGTAGGGGCTTATCACATCATTAAAAGGTTTAAGTTCTGAGAAAAAAATAGCCAATTAAAATTGAAGTGTGCCTATTTGCAAGCTTTTGCAAACTGACGGAATTACAACATGTAAGAGCCAAACCCAAAACCCAATAGGAGATTTTGGGATGATTCTCTAAGCAAGGGATGGAATAGAATAAATATCAACAAGGATAACAGACTACGTCTTAAGGCACATTTTTCCATAAGCCATCTATATAAATCATGGCAAAGAGAAAAATACACTTTTCATGAACTTAAGGAGCTGAAGGGCTGAGGCAGGAGAAGGATATGTAGGAGACAACCATGGTCATCCTGTCATCAAAGAAGGAGGCTCTAACAAGAGAGAAAGAGGAGGCAAAGGAGAAGGGGCCAGATGAGCACAGGAAGTGAAGGATGGATGTCACATGGAAAGAGAGAAGTCAAGAAAGGTCACAAAGCTTTGGCCTGAACACATATCAGGAGGGAAATGCTGACTATGGAAAACGGAGAGACCAAGAAGGAGGAGTTTGGGGAAGGAGTCTAGAGTTTGGCATTGGCATATTACACACAGAAGTGGGATGTCCTGGATACAACTCTGTAAATCTGGACTGTGTGGAAAAACTGGGTTAGATAAATAGGGTTAGTACTCATGCCAGGTGAGAAGGAACTTAAAGCCAAGAGTAATCACATGACCCGCAGCTGAATTGATTTCTGAGGAAGGAAAGAGGCCCAAGTACAGAGCCCTGGGGGAAAAAACTAAAGCTGAGGAATTTTTGGAAGAACACACAAACCAGCAGAGGAGACAGACATGGAAAGACTAGAGAGTACAGATGATAAAAAGAAAAAGGAGAATGTGGTGAAACAGAAATAAATGAGGGGAGCATTTGAAGAAGTTCAGAGCAACAAGCTGTGCCAAATGCAGCTGGTGCAGCAATTAGTGGGTTGTGAAGGATCTTTTGAGAGTAAGATCTCCTTTTCTACAACCCAGAAGAAAGGAAAACATGTCATTATATAAAGGATACCTGTAACACCTTTAGGTCATAATACCCTAAACTTGAAGGGTACTAATATAAACACCAAAAGGTACAAGAATTTTGTAATAGTCATTCATTTTCAAAGGATTCAATGATAAAAAACAAACAAACAGGGAACTATTGATTGATGAAACAAGAATGAATCTCAAAACAGTTATTTTGAGCAACCGATGCAGGCACCAAAATGTAAATTCCAATTTATTTCATTTTTATGAATTTCAAGATGTAGCAAAACAAATGTATGTGGATAGAAAGTAAGAATGAGAATGAATATGTTGGGAGGTGGTTATTGATTGACGTGTATAGGGATTATTTTCCAGATTGTTGGAAATGATTCATATCTTATTGGGCAAATGGATACTGTAGGTGAAGAAGATGAAAGGTTTGAAAAATTTGACATGATTCAGTTAAGAACAAAGCACTTAGGTCTATTTAAATTTTACATCACTTTGAAAGAAGCAATGAGAGAGAGAAGGCTGCTTGTCAAGAGTAAAATGGAGAAAAGCACATTTTATTTTCAATATCTTTCGCCCACTGACCACCTCACTGATGAGCAGCCGGGCTGTCAGTTGCTTGTGGGTTCCAGGCAGAATGTTGGGCAGTTCTCTGGGGTTTGTTGTGGATACCGGGTGACTGGGCAGAGTCCTGTGGTGGCATCAGTGCCAAGGAGGGCCTGTACTGCTCTGTGGGGCTTGTCTTTTGGATGATCCAAGGGAAGCTTTGAGAGGTGGTGATGGAGCACAGTGGCACTACTCCACACCTCACATTCCACAGCCTCCAGGGGGACTCGGGGGCATTTCAATCCTTCTTCAGCATTCTGGTGTGTCTCTTCTTGTTCAGACTTGAGCAATCTGTTAGAAGTTGACTTTATATAAAACAGGAAAAACAGCTTGCGGACACACTAGCTACCCTATTGTCAAGAAATGTCAGCTTCTTGATAAGATGAGTGCTGCTAACAGGAGGTATGCAGAGAGTAAGTCATCTTTAGGGGAAGCTAGGCTAGGGAGAGTGACTTTAAACATGACCGGCCTCATTGACACCTACAGAAAGTCTAAGGGAACGACAGCAGTGTTGATGGAGGAATTAACTTCAGTGGTCCTAGAACTACAGGAATAGAGATCCAGACATGAAGATGAGATGAAGAAGATGCTGAAAACATGGAAGTCCCAAGAAGAGGTACTGAGGACCTCCACAGCACCAGTGCTTTTCCATACTCAGTTTGTTTGGAATCCCTTCCCCTCCCTGATGGTCCCTCCTCCAGCAGTGGGCCTGGGTGGGTCTTAAAGCATCACTGAGCTTCTACTCCCCTCAGGCCTGCAGAGCCACCAGGCAGGAATGACCCTCTCCAATTCTTCCATCGGAGAGTTTTTGAGGGCAGTAGATCAACGGAACTTGCTCCATGTGCTGGAGATCTTCTACATTCACCTCCTGGACACACAAGTGATTTCCTCCATAGTGAATTCCTCCTTCAATCACACAGTTTCAACTTGAAGAACACGCCAGCAATATGCAACTTTCTCTTTACAGAAACTCAACATGAAAGAAAATAATACTACTGACAAAATTGTTCATATACTTAAGAGACTTTTGTATATGTTCATTATTTATTAATCTGTACTTATAATTATGTTACAATTTTTGTGTTGATCTTATAAGTATAAACTTTCTTTTATTCTTATCTGTATAATATGTATGACATATGTAATTGTATGTTGAACATATATGCAGTTGTCATGAGTTTTTTAAGACAAAAGCATTACACCTTGTAAGAGTATATTGCCAAGAAACCTAAGTTATAAGTAAAACTTAATAGATGTAAATTTTAAAATTTTAATAGATGTAAAATAAAAATGAGATTCTCATCTTTCTTGGGAAGAAGGCAACCAGTATAGTTACAAAGAATTTTACGTAATTCAATGGTCTATTTGAAAATAATAAAGAATAAAAATTTAAAAGTTATGTCTTTATATGGAACAGTTTTTATTCCCATGCAACAGTGCTGCAGTATGAGTTCTGTATCAGGAAGAAATCCCTCTTGGACAAGACCAGAAAATCTACACACCCCATCCCATACCCATCTCTCACTCCTGCTTTCCATTTCAATGACACACCCCCATGGAAAGCTGAGGGAGCAGGAAGGAGCTCCTTTCCCGGGGAAAGAGCTGACATCACTAAATAATTCTAGTCCTATATATGATGCTAGTCATGAAGCCCTGAAGAGAGCTCAGAAATTGTCCTGATCCATCACACATATTCATGGTATAAGAAGGAAGGGCTGTGCTCACCCTTTGGCTAATAAAAGTTCATGCCAACAACAGTATTACCTGGGATACTCTCTCTGCCTGGGATTGGGCTTTTATTTATGGAGATCGGACTTCAGGACCATGTGATCCTCACTATTGAGGTAACCTGCCAAATCCTCATGCTTCTGAAAGTCATTCCAAGAACTTTTACCCTTTTTCACATTGAATACCTTCTTTTTTAAATTTTATTATGATATTTTCAAATTTATTTCTCTCCCTGCGGCAGCTTGCTCGGTCGGTAGAGGTGGGGTCTGGCTGCGGACGAGGGGTCGGTCCAGCTCTGGACGAGGGGTTAGTCCCGCTTGGGATGAGGGGTCGGTCCCACTTGGGACGAGGGGTCGGTCCGGCAGCAGACGAGGGATCGGTCTCACAGGGGTTGCGCGGTTCGGCTGACGGGGTCGCCCTGCGAAGCCGGCTATGAAGGGGTCGCCCAGAGAAGCAGGCGACGAAGGGGTCGCCCAGAGAAGCAGGCAATGAAGGGGTCGCCCGGAGAAGCAGGCGATGAACTGGGGACAAGGGAGGCCAGGCCCTTGTCGGGGGCTCTCAGGACTGGAGGGCGCACGGCAGAAGAACTACCGCAGAGACAAGGTAAACATGCAAGTCCAACTTTATTGAGGGAGAGGCAACAGTTTTATAGGGGCTGGGGAAGGCTGATTGGTCGAAGCCATGCCCTATTCTGATTGGTTGCCGGTGAAAGGTCAGTGGGCGGTACTGGATGGGGGAGGGGTGGTGGTTAGGGATTGGCTGTCGCTGTTGCTGGGGGAAGGGGCAGGGTTTAGGGATTGGTGGCTGCTGTTGCTGGGGTGGAGGGCAGACTGGAGTTTCCCGCCCACGCCTGGCTGTTGCTGCTGTCAGGGGGAGGGAAAAGGGCAGACTGGATTTTTCCACCCACGCATGGCTGTTGCTGCTGTCGGGGGAGGGGAAAAGGGCAGACTGGAATCTTCTGCCCTGCGCCTGCGCAGGGAGAAAGAAGAAGAAGGGTACCGCCCTACAAGGCATCGTGTGGCGCTATCCGGGAGGAGGGGCAGCTGTGGAAGCATGGCTGCTGAGAAGGGGAGACCCGAGGGCACTCTGCGCCCATGCCAAGCTTCCTTCAGGGGTGGCGGTGAGTCCGACCAGCCACCCTATTATGGGGGCAGTGGCTTGGCCTGCCGCGGCTGCTCCCCCGCCAGGCCAGCAAACCACACTTCAGCCCGAGGGCTGACCGTATCTCCCCTTCTCCCGCTCCCCCCAGTTTTCTGCTCTCTGTTTCCATTCACTGTGCGTTCTTCTGTGACCACTTCTAATCTTATCAGCATCACTGGGAATCTGCATTTCTTTTTGTTGTGTCATCTTGTTGTGTCGGCTATCCATGTGTGTGGCTCCATTCTTGGGCAGGCTGCACTTTCTTTCACGCTGAGTGGCTCTCCTGATGGGGGGCAATCCTTGTGAATGGGGGTCCCCTATGCAGGGGACACCCCTGAGTGGCACGGCACTCCTTGTGCACATCAGCACTGAGCATGGGCCAGCTCCACATGGGTCAAAGTGGCCTGGGGTTTGAACCACAGACCTCCCATGTGGTAGCGGACACCCTATCCATTGGGCCAAGTCTGCCTCCCTGCATACCTTCTTACTCCTCACCAGTCTCCAAGCCAGGGGCTCAGAATACATAGGCTAGAATTTCTCAGCCATTCCAATCAGAATGGATTCCTACAGCCTGCCTGGAACTCAGCCTGAGAGTGCTTAAGGGAATCCTGAGAAGAAATTCAAAGCTAGACTTATTATTATTATTAAGCCATTCATCCCTCATGAAGAGAGTTCAAGGTTGTAAATGTTTTTCCTGGCTCACCTCTTTGGAATGGAAGGGTCAATCCTCACTGCCTCCTCAGAAGTAACAACTCCGTGGGTCTAGAAATCCCATGGTCACCGTGGGAGCCAGAGTAGCAGGAGAACCCATGCTGCCAGCTGTGCTGAGTGTGCACTTCCCTGAATCCATCTGTTCAGGGGGGCAATGTCAGTTAGAGATGTCATTTGTAGTGGAAGTGTATTTTTTTGTTCTCTGAAAACTGGTGGGAGCACTATACCAGAAATGGGTTGGCTTTTCTTATGGGAAGTTGTCAGGCTAAAAGCTTACAATGGAAGCTGTGAAAATGTCCAAATCAAGGCATCACCTGAGATGTTGTCTTCCTAGAGTTTGGCTGCTGGTGATCCTGGATGCCTGATACATGACAAGACACAGTGACATCTCTGCCAAGTCACTGGCTTCTCCTCCAGGCTCTCTTTCTAGCACTTGTGGGAAGTCAGGTAAATGGCATATTTCTTCCCTGTCCTCAGACTTCTCAGCATCCTCTTTTGGTAGCTGTGTGTGCACTGCTGATCTCACCCTCCAGCCACTGGGACCTCTCTCATCCAGATTCTTGGGGCTTATCTGATGCTGCAACTTTTTTCTGCTTTTCTGCTGCTTTATTCCACCACTTAGAAGGACTCAAATAGAAGGATTAAGGCCCACCCTGTCTCTTGCCATCTAATTAAAGGACCTGAGCAGGAGTAATTTAATAGAGTTGCCACCTCCAATGCACAGGAAGGGATTACCTGCATGGACATGATCTGTTCTGAGAGCCACAAATACCTTCAAACTGTCACAGTTGCATTAATGCTGCCCTTTTTAGGGATCAGAAAATATGCTGTTCCTGTAGCAAGTCCTGCAGAGGTGGGTGTAGGGGCTCCCCCTTCTGCTAGTTTTCAGGAGAGCCATGTCATAAATGGCAAAGGCCTGTTGGTGACGTTGTCTATGTAGCGGTGTATGCAGTAACCACTACATGCACATGGACATGGACATATATATGTACCTACAGATACACACATATGAAGTTATACATTTATAACCTGTATTCCTTTATCTCACTGATGGAAATAATATTTTTTTCAAAGCCCTCAAAATTTTTTCTCTTTTCATCACTCCTTTTTTGAGTATTCATGTTTGATCTCTATGTTTCCTACTACATATTTCCTCAAATATCCAGGTTACTAGTTGCTTACTCACACTTAGCTACTGGGAGTATACACCTGTCTAAGAAACTCTGTGTTTAGGTGGGGTCCGTGTCTTTTAGCGTATTTCTGTGGGTTGATGGATTTCAGTTTTTTATAGCAATTTTATTGAGATAGTATCACACAGAGTCCATCCAAAGTGTGCAATCAATGCTCTCCATATAATTAGGGTTGTGGAACCATCACCATAAACAATTTGAGGACATTTTCATCATTCTGAATGGAAAACCCCATAACCAACAGCAGCTACCTCTCAATTCCTCTGTCCTTCCCCCACCATACATAGCCACTAATAACCATTCTATGTCTACAGGTTTATTTATAATTACATTTTAAACAAAAAATTCCTCTACCATTTGTATTACTTTGTGTCGGGTTTTCTTCATATAGGAAAATGATTTTATTTTGGTGATTTTCTAATGAGAGTTGATCTAGGTTTATATAAACTCACAAAAAAGATAACATTCCCATATCACCTCCTCTTGGTACACTATGCATTGGTGTGCTACCTCTAGTGCGATGGAGGAACAATATTAAAATATTACTGCTAAGTAAAGCCTATAGTTTTCATTAGTTATATTTTCTCCTATTCCACCCTACTGTTAGTACCTGTAATAGTGATGTGCATTCGCTTTATCTCCTGAAAGAACACTCTTATATTTGTACTTTTAACCACAGTCATCCTCCACACATGGTTCCCTATATAATACCCATGTTCTACCCTCTAGCTTTCCTCCTGGTGATACACATGACCAAAAACTTCCCCTTTAAACACATATTCACTTGTAATTCAGTGCTGTCAATAACACTCATGATAATGTGCTTCCATCACCTCTATCCATTTCCAAAGATTTGCAATCAACCTGATGAAAACTTCTGCACAATTAAGTGTTAGTTCCCCATTTTTACACTCCTTCCATCTCTGGGTAACCTATATATAAGGGTAGATTATAACACTATGAGCTAGTGTTTTGTAAATAGTTGATATGAGTGCAATCATATATTTTTCTTTTTGTGCCAGGCTTATTTCCCAAAACTCCATAATGTGACATGAATATGGTCTTCATTCTTTCTTACATACAAATTGCATTCATATATATATATAAATGTGATATATATATCACATTTTGTTTATCCATTCATCTGTTGATGGACACTTGTCTCCATCCTTTGGTAACTGTGAATAAAGCCACTATGAACATCAGTGAACAAATGTCTGTTCATGTCCCATCTTACAGGTTACTCTGATTATGAACCTGGTAGCATATTCCTTGATCATATTACAAGTCTATCCTTAGCTTCCCGAGAAACTGCTAGTGTCTTCCATAGTAGCTACCCCATTTTACATTGCACAAGCAGTGTATGACCATTTGTCTTCCTCCACATCCTTTCCAACAATTGCAGGTCTCTGGATGATTTTTATACTGGCCATTCTAGTAGGGGTGATATGAAATCTCACTGTGGATTTGATTTGCATTTCTCTAATAGGCCAGTGGTGGAAAGCACTTTTGATCCCTTGTGTAGGCTGCTTTCTAGACCAGGTCCTTTCAAGCAGAAATGATTTTATTGTGAGAAGGTTCCTTTTATCTTTTTCTCTTTCACTGTAAGCGTTTGAGTGTAAAGTCAAAAAACGTTGCCCAGTGCAAGGTCTGAAGATTCTTCACCATATTTTTTCTATGAGGTTTATGGTCTTGGTTCTTATCTTTATATCGTTGATCAATTTTGGTTAATTTTTGTTTAAGGTATGAGGTAGGGGTAAGGTCTGAAATGGTGGAAAGGCAGCTGGTTACTGGGAGGAAATACTTGGAAATCACAGATCTGATAAGGGCTTAATATTCATGATCTATAAAGAGATTCTACAACTTAATACCTGAACAACAAATGACACAACTAAAAAATGAGCAACAGACTTGTTTGAACAAATGATCAAAGTTCCCATACACAGGCACAGTGTTGATAATAGGGAAGCAGTGGACATGGGTGGTTACATTAGAGTGTTCTATTTCCTGAATGATTTTTCAGTAAACCTTACAACTTTTCCTGTTAAAATGATGAATTATCTGGAAAGAGATAACAAATGATGTTAACTTTAAATCTGAGAAGGCAAAGAAAAACATCTTTCATATATAACTACTAAAGAATGTAAAAATAGTATATATCTTCTAAAGAAATAGAAAAGATAAGATTGAATAAAGACTATGATTCCAAAGAAGACATTCAGGTGAAAAATAACAATATTGAACAGTGAGAAAAAAAATTAGATGGAAGGAAGGAAGATTACATTTAAACTTGAATAGTAATTACAGTCATATAGGTGTTCAACCTAATAAAAATTTTCAAAAGGATTTTTTGAGAATTCTGTGTGTTTCATTTTAAAACCAAGGCCCTCCTGACCCATGTGGAGAGTTGGCCGATGCCCACCTGGAAGATGCCCCAAGGAGTGCCGTGCCATGCAGGTGTATCCCCCGCATAGGAAAGCCCCACTCTCAAGGAGTGCACCCTGTAAGAAGAGCCACTCAATGCAAAAGAAAGTGCAGCCTTCCCAAGAATGGTGCCACACACATGGAGAGCTGACACAACAAGAGGATTTCCAGTGCTGCTGATAAGATTAGAAGCGGTCACAGAAGAACACACAGTGAATGGAAACAGAGAGCAGACAACTGGGGGAGAGGGGAAAAGGGAAAGAAATAAATTGAAAAAATCACAATAAAATTTTAAAAAAGAAGGTATTCAATGTGAAAAAGGGTAAAAGTTCTCAGAATGACTTTCAGAAGCATGAAGATTTGGCAGGTTACCTCAATAGTGAGGATCACATGGTCCTGAAGTCCGATCTCCTGAATTAAAAGCCCAATCCCAGGCAGAAAGGAGTATCCCCGGTAATACCGTTGTTGACATGAACTTTTATTAGCCAAAGGGCAAACACAGCCCTTCCTTCCTATACCATGAATATGTGTGATGGGTCAGGACAATTTCTGAGCTCTCTCCAGGGCTTCATTATATAGGACTAGAATTATTTAGTGATGTCAGCTCTTTCCCCGGGAAAGGAGCTCCTTCCTGCTCCCTCAGCTTTCCATGGGGGTGTGTCATTGAAATGGAAAGCAGGAGTGAGAGATGGGTATGGGATGGGGTGTGTAGATTTTCTGGTCTTGTCCAAGAGGGATTTCTTCCTGATACAGAACTCATACTGCAGCACTGTTGCATGGGAATAAAAACTGTTCCATATAAAGACATAACTTTTAAATTTTTATTCTTTATTATTTTCAAATAGACCATTGAATTACGTAAAATTCTTTGTAAGTATACTGTTTGCCTTCTTCCCAAGAAAGATGAAAACCTCACTTTTATTTTACATCTATTAAAATTTTAAAATTTACATCTATTAAGTTTTACTTATAACTTAGGTTTCTTGGCAATATACTCTTACAAGGTGTAATGTTTTTGTCTTTAAAAACTCATGGCAACTGCATATATGTTCAACATACAATTACATATGTCATACATATTATACAGATAAGAATAAAAGAAAGTTTATACTTATAAGATCAACACAAAAATTGTAACATAATTATAAGTACAGATTAATAAATAATGAACATATACAAAAGTCTCTTAAGTATATGAACAATTTTGTCAGTAGTATTATTTTCTTTCATGTTGAGTTTCTATAAAGAGAAAGTTGCATATTGCTGGTGTGTTCTTCAAGTTGAAACTGTGATTGAAGGAGGAATTCACTATGGAGGAAATCACTTGTGTGTCCAGGAGGTGAATGTAGAAGATCTCCAGCACATGGAGCAAGTTCCGTTGATCTACTGCCCTCAAAAACTCTCCGATGGAAGAATTGGAGAGGGTCATTCCTGCCTGGTGGCTCTGCAGGCCTGAGGGGAGTAGAAGCTCAGTGATGCTTTAAGACCCACCCAGGCCCACTGCTGGAGGAGGGACCATCAGGGAGGGGAAGGGATTCCAAACAAACTGAGTATGGAAAAGCACTGGTGCTGTGGAGGTCCTCAGTACCTCTTCTTGGGACTTCCATGTTTTCAGCATCTTCTTCATCTCATCTTCATGTCTGGATCTCTATTCCTGTAGTTCTAGGACCACTGAAGTTAATTCCTCCATCAACACTGCTGTCGTTCCCTTAGACTTTCTGTAGGTGTCAATGAGGCCGGTCATGTTTAAAGTCACTCTCCCTAGCCTAGCTTCCCCTAAAGATGACTTACTCTCTGCATACCTCCTGTTAGCAGCACTCATCTTATCAAGAAGCTGACATTTCTTGACAATAGGGTAGCTAGTGTGTCCGCAAGCTGTTTTTCCTGTTTTATATAAAGTCAACTTCTAACAGATTGCTCAAGTCTGAACAAGAAGAGACACACCAGAATGCTGAAGAAGGATTGAAATGCCCCCGAGTCCCCCTGGAGGCTGTGGAATGTGAGGTGTGGAGTAGTGCCACTGTGCTCCATCACCACCTCTCAAAGCTTCCCTTGGATCTTCCAAAAGACAAGCCCCACAGAGCAGTACAGGCCCTCCTTGGCACTGATGCCACCACAGGACTCTGCCCAGTCACCCGGTATCCACAACAAACCCCAGAGCCCCAACATTCTGCCTGGAACCCACAAGCAACTGACAGCCTGGCTGCTCATCAGTGAGGTGATCACGGGGGAAGGATACTGAAAATAAAATGTGCTTTTCTCCATTGCACGCTGACAAGCAGTCTTGTCTCTCTCTTTCTCATTGCTTCTTTCAAAGTGATGAAAAATTTAGAGTTAAGTGCTTTGTTCTTAACTGAATCATGTCCAATTTTTCAAACCTTTCATCTCCTTCACCTACATTATCCACTTGCCCTATCAAGATATGAATCATTTCCAACAATCTGGAAAATAATCCCTATACACGTCAACAATAACCACCTCCCAACATATTCACACTCGTTCTTACTTTCTATCCACATACATTCATTTTGCTACTTTTAATTCATAAATTCATTAATTCTTTAAATTCATAAAAATGAAGTTGGAACTCACATTTTGATGCCTGCATCGTTTGCTCAAAATAACTGTTTTGAGATTCATTCTTGTTGTTTCGTGGATCAATAGTTCCCTGTTTGTTGTTTTTTATATCATTTAATCCTTTGAAATGGAGTATTACAAAATTCTTGTACCTTTTGGTGTGGATATTCAGACCCTTCAAGTTTAGGGTATTATGACCGAAAGGTGTTACAGGTATCCTTCATATAAGGACATGTTTTCCTTTTTCTGGGTGATAGAAAAGGAGAGCTTACTCCCAAAAGATACTTCACATTGTGGGCAAGCCACTGACGCCTTCTTAGATGCAGGAAAACCTCTCTAACTATAAGGCCTTTGGGTTTCCACCCAAAAGATGGCGCTGAAGCATGCAGTGGACATGCCTGGGCCTGGGAATGTCCCTAAGAAATGTGCCTTCCCCCCAACAACTAGAGCACATGAACCAATCAGGCTCGCTAAGTTAGCATAGCCAGTAAGCTCCTTGCACCTTGCCTCAAGTTCTATAAAAGCTACTACACTTCCTCAATAAATCAGACCTGCACCACCAGCCTGCATCTCCAGAGCAGTTACTGTGTGTTGTCTTGCTCTGTTCATCCTTACTCTTCTGGAGCGGAGCCGCTGGACTGCACTGCATCACATCTCACTAATTTCTGCGTCAGCTGCATTTGGCACAGCTGGTTGCTCTGAACTTCTTCAAGAGCTCCCCTCACTTATTTCTGTTTCACCACATTCTCCTTTTTCTTTTTATCATCTGTACTCTCTAGTCTTTCCATGTCTGTCTCCTCTGCTGGTTTGTGTGTTCTTCCAAAAATTCCTCAGCTTTAGTTTTTTCCCCCAGGGCTCTGTACTTGGGCCTCTTTCCTTCCTCAGAAATCAATTCAGCTGCGGGTCATGTGATTACTCTTGGCTTTAAGTTCCTTCTCACCTGGCATGAGTACTAACCCTATTTATCTAACCCAGTTTTTCCACACAGTCCAGATTTACAGAGTTGTATCCAGGACATCCCACTTCTGTGTGTAATATGCCAATGCCAAACTCTAGACTCCTTCCCCAAACTCCTCCTTCTTGGTCTCTCCGTTTTCCATAGTCAGCATTTCCCTCCTGATATGTGTTCAGGCCAAAGCTTTGTGACCTTTCTTGACTTCTCTCTTTCCATGTGACATCCATCCTTCACTTCCTGTGCTCATCTGGCCCCTTCTCCTTTGCCTCCTCTTTCTCTCTTGTTAGAGCCTCCTTCTTTGATGACAGGATGACCATGGTTGTCTCCTACATATCCTTCTCCTGCCTCAGCCCTTCAGCTCCTTAAGTTCATGAAAAGTGTATTTTTCTCTTTGCCATGATTTATATAGATGGCGTATGGAAAAATGTGCCTTAAGACGTAGTCTGTTATCCTTGTTGATATTTATTCTATTCCATCCCTTGCTGAGAGAGTCATCCCAAAATCTCCTATTGGGTTTTGGGTTTGGCTCTTACATGTTGTAATTCCGTCAGTTTGCAAAAGCTTGCAAATAGGCACACTTCAATTTTAATTGGCTATTTTTTTCTCTGAACTAAACCTTTTAATAATGTGATAAGCCCCTACAATTCCAGTACTTTTTCCTTAATGATTGTGTAATTGCTGTTGCCATACTGACATAAGATTTACTTATATTTGTATTTATCTGTAATTATATAAAACCCATATTTTACTGCCAAACATGCTCTTTATCTTTGACTTTTTTCAGAAGGTACATGGGATTGAACATGGGAAGCAGGCGCTCAACAATTTGCATTACATCTGCTTCCCCTTAGATGGGTTTTGTTTTTTATATATACAGAAATATTATTTTCTTTTTTTCTCTCCCTTTCCTCTCCCCCCGCCCTCTAGTTGTCTGTTCTCTGTGTCCATTCACTGTGTGTTTTCTGTGTCTTCTTATATACTTGTCAGTGGCCCAGGAATCTGTATCTTTTTGTTGTGTCATCTTACTGCATCAACACTCCATGTGTGTGGTGCCATTCCTGGGCATCCTGGTTTTTTCTCTTCTCTCCTGTGGCGGCTCCCTTATAGGGTGCACTCCTTCAGCGTGGGGCTCCCTATGGGGGGGATACCCCTGCATAGCATGGAACTCCTTGGGGCATCAGCCAGGTGGGCATGGGCCAGCTCTTCACAAGGGTCAGGAGGCCCTGGGTTTTAAAATGAAACACACAGAGTTCTTAAAAAATCCTTTTGAAAATTTTTATTAGGTGGAACACCTATATGACTGTAATTACTATTCAAGTTTAAATGTAATCTTCCTTCCATCTAATTTTTATTTATTCTCACTGTTCAATATCAGTATTTTTCTCCTGAATGTCTTTTTTGGAATCATATTCTTTATTCAATCTTATCTTTTCTGTTTCTTTAGAAGATATACACTATCTTTATATTCTTTTAGTAGTTATATATGAAAGATATTTTTCTTTGCCTTCTCAGATTTAAAGTTAACATCATTTGTTATCTCTTTCCAGATAATTCATCATTTTAACAGGAAAAGTTGTAAGGTTTACTGAAAAATCATTCAGGAAATAGAACACTCTAATGTAACCACCCATGTCCACTGCTTCCCTATTATCAACACTGTGCCTGTGTGTGGGAACTTTGATCATTTGTTCAAACAAGTCTGTTGCTCATTTTTTAGTTGTGTCATTTGTTGTTTAGGTATTAAGTTGTAGAATCTCTTTATAGATCATGGATATTAAGCTCTTATCAGATCTGTGATTTCCAAGTATTTCTTCCCAGTAACCAGCTGCCTTTCCACCATTTCAGACCTTACCCCTACCTCATACCTTAAACAGAAATTAACCAAAAATGATCAATGATATAAAGGTATGAACCAAGACCATAAAACTCATAGAAAAAATATGTTGAAGAATCTTCAGACCTTGCACTGGGCAACGTTTTTTGACTTTACACTGAAACGCTTACAGTGAAAGAGAAAAAGGTAAAAGGAACCTTCTCACAATAAAATCATTTCTGCTTGAAAGGACCTGGTCTAGAAAGCAGCCTACACAAGGGATCAAAAGTGCTTTCCACCACTGGCCTATTAGAGAAATGCAAATCAAATCCACAGTGAGATTTCATATCACACCTACTACAATGTCCAGTATAAAAAACACCCAGAGACCTGTAATTGTTGGAAAGGATGTGGAGGAAGACAAACAGTCATACACTGCTTGTGCAATGTAAAGTGGGGTAGCCACTATGGAGGACACTTTAGCAGTTCCTCGGGAAGCTAAGGATAGACTCATAAGATCGGGCAATCATTCTACCGGGTTCATAATCAGAGTAACTGTAAGATGGGACATGAACAGACATTTGCTTACTGATGTTCATAGTGGCTTTATTCACAGTTACCAAAGGATGGAGACAAGTGCCTGTCAACCGAAGAATGGATAAACAAAAGGTGATATACATATATTTATATATATATAGGAATGCAATTTGTATGTAAGAAAGAATGAAGACCATATTCATGTCACATTATGGAGTTTTTTTTTGTAAGCCAGGCACAAAAAGATATGATTGCACTCATATCAATTACTTACAACACACTAGGTCATAAGGTTACAATCTTCACTTATATATAGGTTACCTGGAGATGGAAGGAGTGTAAAAATGGGGAACTAACACTTAATTGTGCAGAATTTTACTTCAGTTTGATTGCAAATCTTTGGATATGGGTAGAGGTTATGGGAGAACATTACTGTGGGTGTAATTGACAGCACTGAATTACACATGTACAGGGGAAGTTTTTGGTCATGTGTATCACTAGAAGGAAAGCTAGAGGGTAGAACATGGGTATAACACAGTGAACCATGTGTGGAGGATGACTGTGGTTAAAAGTACAAATATAAGAGTGTTCTTTCAGGAGATATAGAAAATGCACATCACTATTACAGGTACTAACAATAGGGTGGAGTAGGGGAAAATATAACTAATGAAAACTACAGGCTTTACTTAGCAGTAAAATATTTTAATATTGTTCCTCCATCGCACTAGAGGTAACACACCAATGCAAAGTATCAGCAAGAGGGGGCGATATGGGAATATTGTATTTTTCATGAATTTATATAAACCTAGAACACCTCTAATTAGAAAATCACCAAAATAAAATCATTTTCCTATATGAAGAAAACCAGACACAAAGCAATACAAATGGTAGAGAAATTTTTTGTTTAAAATGTAATTATAAACCTGTAGAAATAGAATGGTTATTAGCAGTTAGGTAGGGCGGGAGAAGGACAGAGGAATTGAGAGGTAGCTGCTGTTGGTTGTGGAGTTTTCCATTTGGAATGATGATAATGTCCTAAAATTGCTTGTGGTGATGGTTCCACAACCCTAGTTATATTGAGAGCCATTGATTGCACACTTTGGATGGAGTATATGCATGATAATATCTCAATAAAATTGCTTTAAAAAAGTTCTCCATCAACCCACAGAAATACACTAAAAGACACAGATTCCATCTAAACATACAGAGTTTCTTAGGCAGGTGTATACCCCTAGTAGCTAAGTGTGAGTAAGCAACCAGGAACACTAGATATTTGAGGAGATTTGTAGTAGGAAACATAGAGATCAAACATGCATACTAAAAAAGGGAGTGATGAAAAGAGAAAAAATTATCGAGGACTTTTGGAAAAAAATATTATTGCCATCAGTGAGATGAGGGAATATGGGTTATAAATGAAAGGATATGCATCTATAACTTCATATGTGTGTATTTGTATGTACATATACATGTCCATGTCCATATGCCTATAGTGGTTACTGCATACACCATTACATGGACAACCTCACCAACAGGTCTTTGCCATTTATGACATGGCTCTCCTGAAAACTAGCAGAAGGGGGAGCCCCTACACCCACCTCTGCAGGACTTGCTACAGGAACAGCATATTTTCTGATCCCTAGAAAGGGCAGCATGAACCCAACTGTGACATTTGAAGCTATCTGTGGATCTCAGGACAGGTCATGTCCACGGAGGCAATCCCTAAATATAATGTAAATGAGGACAAGTAAAATAAAATTCACACTTATAAAAGCAACTAAAATTTAAATTATAAATATAAGGTTAATAAACATGCAAATGATCATATATAAACAAAGAGCTAAGTCTCTTGAATAGTTTCTTAATTATATTAACCATCTCATCAGTCATACTAGCTTCTTTCATGTTGAGATTTCATAATGAGAAAGCCACATATTTCTGGTGTGTTCCTCAAGTTCAAACTATGTGTGCTTGAAGGATGAATTGACCGAGGAGGAAATCACGTGTGTGTCCAGGAGGTGAAGGTAGAGGATCTCCAGCCCATGGAAGAAGTTCTGTTGATCTACTGGCCTCAAAGACTCTCAGATGGAATTGGAGAGGGTCATTGCTTCCTGAATGGAGCAGAAGCTCAGTGGTGCTTTAAGAGCAACCCAGGCCCACTGCTGGAGGAGGGAACATCAGGGAGTGGAAGGGATTCCAAATAAATTTAATTTGGAAAAGTGCCTGGTGCTCTGGTGGTTCTCATTTCCTCTTCTTGAGACTTCAGTGTTTTCAGATTCTTCTTCATCTCTTCTTGTTTGGAACCTTTGAATCCTCTTCCTGTAATTCTAGGACCACAGATGTTAATTCCTCCATCAACACTGCTGTTGTTCCCTTAGCCTTTCTGTAGGTGTCAATAAGGCTGGACATTTTTAAAGTCACTTTCTTGGGAAGGAGATGTGGCTCAACTGATAGAATGTCCACTTACCACATGGAAGGTCCAGGGTTCAATACCCAGCACCTCCTGGCCCGTGTGGTGAGCTGGCCCATGTTCAGTGCTGCCATGCATGAGAAATGCCCTGCCACATAGGGGTTCCCCCACTTAGTGGTGCCCCACATGGAAGGACTGTGCCCCACAAGGAGAGCTGCCCCACGTGAAAAAAGCACCCAGGAGTGGCACCACACACATGCACAGCAGACAGAGTAAGATGATGCAAAAAAAAAAAAAAAAAAAGAGACAGAGTTTCCCATTTCCCAGTGCTGCTTGTCAAGAATGCAAGTGGACACAGAAGAACATGCAGCAAGTGGACACAGAAAGCAGACAATGGGGAGGGGGGAGGAAGGGGAGAGAAATAAATAAAATAAATCTTTTATAAAATAAATAAATAAAGTTGCTTTCTCTAGCCTAGCATCCCCTAAAGATCACTTACTCTCTGCTTACCTCTTGTGATCTGCACTCATCTTATCAAGAAGTTGGCATTGCTTGTCCATCATTGTAGCTAGTGTGCCTGTCTACAAGCTGCGCTTCTTGTCTTATAAAATGTTGCTGCACTTGTGTAATCAGACTGCACAAGTCTGAACAAAAAAATGAAACACAACAGAATACTGGTGAATATTGACACATGCCTCAGTTCCCCTGGAGGCTGTGGAATGTGAGGTCTGCACTAGTGTCTTCCTTCCCCACCTCTCACAGATTCCCCAAGATCATTCAAAAGACACTTTCTGTTCATCGGGATGGACATTATCCATCATCATCTCCTGGTTGGTTGTCCCGGGTGAGTCCAATGAATTGGAGAGTAGGTGTTGCAATGCTTCTGTAATTCAACGCTCAACCGACACATGGATGGACCAAAGGTTGAAGTCTTTTGGACATATATTTATCAAGTATAATGCTAAGTATAGGTTCAAATAAAGGGGTAGAAGAGCCATGTGTAGAGATCGTATAAATGAGTGTAACGCTTTATATCCTTATGAATATTTTTTCTCTCTTTCTGTTCTTAAAAAATTGATGGAAAAATTTTAAATAGTGAAATGCACTGATCTTAACTGCATGCCTTGTCATATTTTTAAAAGTTTCATCCCCTGTCCCTACAGTACTAATAACCCTATCAAGATATGAATCATTTCCTTTAATCTGGAAAATATTCCCTATACCCTTCACTCATTACATACCCCCCCAACATATTCACCCATGTTCTGATTTTCTATTATCATACATCAGATTTGCCACATCTTCAAAGTCATAAAAATGAAATAAATGTGAATTTACATTTTGGTGCATGCATCTTTTGCCCACAACAGTTTCAGAATCTTTCATGTGTGGTAGATCAGCAGTTCTCTCATTTTTTATGATTGTGTCCTTTGACTTTGAATGATTATATTACAAAATGTTTATTCATGTTCCTCTTGGTGGGTATTTTGGGCCTTTGAGTTTGGGATATTATGACCATCCATGTATATGTCCTTTATATCAGGACATGTTTTTCTTTCTCCTGGGTGATAGAAAGGAAAGCTTAATCCCAAAAGATCCTTCACATCTTAACTAATTGCTTCCCTATGATCAACACTTTGTATGTGTGTAGGATCTTTATTAAGTTGGCTAAATTTGTAAGTGGGTGGGGCAAGATGGTGTCTGAGTGAGTGCACCTTATAGTCTCTCCTGCAAAGAAGCAGCTGAGCAGTCTTGGAAGTTTTTCTGGAGCAGGCTGTTCTGGGGTTTTGAAGGGCAGGAGGTATCTGGACATCGATTTGGTGGGACGGTGACAGAAAAGATTCATGTAAAAGGTCGAATTTAGGGTCTCTTTCATGGAGATCGGGGCTGCTTGCGGGATGCTTCCCACTGGGGTGGGCAGCACGGCAGTCATGATTACTGGAGGCTCTGCTGTGCTGGGGAATTCATAAGCCCTGAGCAGGCTATTCAGGGGCTTGCAGGGCAGGAGGTGTTTTGAAACTGATTTGGTGAGACAGAGATGGAGGAGATTTTTGCGAGACGTGGAATTTTGGGTTTCTGACATGGAGATCAGAGCTGCCGGCTAGAGGCCCACCCCCTAGAGCTGATGGCTGATCTGTGGCAGTCCTTGAATTGATTGTAATATGGAGGCATCCCCAGTAGGCTGTTTCAGGGACTTGCAGGGTGGGAGGTGTCTGGAAGCCGATTTGGTGAGACAGAGATGGAGGAGTTTCTTGTGAGACATGGAATTTTGGGTTTCTGACACAGAGATCAGAGCTTCTGAGTAGAGCCCCTCCCCCTAGGGCTGGTGGCTGATCTGCGGTGGCCCTTCAATTGTTTGGAATACAGAGACACCCCCAGCAGACTGTTTTGGGGGCTTGCAGGGCGGGAGGTATCCTGAAGGCAACTTGGTGAGACAGTGACAGAAGAGACTCTTGTGAGAGGAGGAATGTTGGTGAGCTCGCTAGCAAGTAACCTCTAGCCAAAATGGCCACTGAGCATGCATAATGGCTACTGCAAATGGCACCGCCCTTCTTCCTTGCCATTTTCCCACCAGAGAAGCCTGCGCATGCCAACTTTAAACCTGCTGCATCCAATCAACAGCCGCTTCAAATTATCCCAGTCCCTTTAGCCTATCTCTAACTGCCACACCACCCTAAGCCCCTACCCCTGCCTATATAAGCTGTACCACTTCCTCAATAAACTACACCTGAGCCATGAGCCTGCATCTCTGGAGTGGTTACTGTGTGTTGCTGGGCTGTGTGATCCTGGGACTCCGTCATCACTTACCTCGTGGACTGGCAGCCTGCTCCATCTGAGCAGGGAATGACAACAGAGGAATTCTGGGTTTCTGACACAGAGGTCAGAGTTTGCAGATGTGACCCCCCCCATAAGGCTGGCACCCAGCTGCGGGGATCCCTGAAGGCTGTGTTGCACTGCAGTGCTCCCAGGCTCCCTGTTAACAGGATTTGTGGTTCCCAGGTCTGTGTTCCCTAAACCCTGGTGGCACACACCCCAGAGACTCACACCTCTTGAGTCTGCAATATCTCAGACTTCCCATCCCTGAATCTACCATGCCCTGAGGGCCATCTGAGGTCCTAGATTGTCCTAGCCCTTGGCGTTTGTGGGTTTTTTTTCCTTTTCTTTTCTTTTTCTCTTTCTTCTTTTCTTTTTTTTTTATTGTCTTGGTTCCTAATATTGCAATATCTCCTCGTATTATCTCCCATTGAATCGGCCAAGGTCCTTTTTCATTTATTTAGGGTTCGTCTTTTCTTTTCCTTCCATGTTTCCCTCCCTTTTCTTTGCCCACCCCCTTTTTTCTTCTCTTTTTTTTTTCTTTTCTGTCTTTTTCTTCTTATTTTATTTTATCTTAATTATACAAGAGGTGCTGCAGGGAATCCTCATCCTCCATTTCCTTGTTTCTGTGTGAATTGATTTTGGCCACCTACACTATCCCCTTTCCCCCACATCGTGCTATTCTCCATCATCTACAGTCTCTCCTACATTCCACCTCCCTTTCTTTGGTACCCAAATTGTCTAACTTTTAATTTCTGATACCTTTGTTTTGTTTTCTGTCTTTTATCCACTCTTGATACTATTGTCTTTCTTTTCTCTTTCCCTCTCTCATGAAAACACTGGCTTTTTAATTCAAACTATATTCCTCTCCATATTCAGTTGATTATGTCATTATAGGTACTTTACTTACTGCTATAACTCTACACAATGTACATGAATCTAATATCCATTCTCCCAGATCTCATATTGTTGTTCTGTTAACATTTATTACCAATACTACTTTACACATTTTCCTTTCTCACACAATTGTCTTTCCCTGGCCCTAATATTTTCCTTCAAAGTGAACGCAGCCAGCAACAAGAAATTAGAATAAGAAGAACAAAGTGACAAAGAGAAGATATAACACTTATGCAAGAACAAGAGCTAATTAATCCCCAAGACAAGAGAAAGAAGCTAAGGAACTGATTAAACGCATCAAGATAAAATGATGGCCAGACAGCAACAAAAAAACTACAAACCAAACCAGTAATCAGGAAAAGATGGCTGAATCCAATGAAAAAACTAAAAACCAGGAAGGGGAGCAGAACATCGGACAAGTAATTAAAGATCTCAGAACATATATTAGAGACCAACTTAATGAAGTAAAGGAAGAGTTTAACAATATGAAGGAAACACTTGGAGAAGAAATTGCAGACATACGCAAAAAGATAACAGATATGATGGGAATGAACACCACAGTTCAAGAAATCAAAAATATACTCCCAGCAAATAGCAGCAGATTAGAAGAGGAAGAGGAGAGAATTGGCAATGTGGAAGACAGTATATTGGAAATCAAACAGATAGTAGAATTGATCAATAAAAAGATAGAAAAAAATCCAGCTACTACTTAGGGACCTGAATGACAATGCAAAATGCACAAACTTATGTATTATAGGCATTCCAGAAGGAGAAGAGAAGGGAAAGGGGTCAGAAGGGGTGTTACAGGAAATAATGGTTGAAAACATCCCAAATCTACTGAGAGAGAAAGATGTACATATCCAACAAGTACAACACACCCCAAATATCATAAACCCCAACAGGCCGACAACAAGACATATGCTTGTCAAATTATCCAATGCTTAAGACAAAGAGAAAATTCTAAGAGCCACAAGAGAAAATAAAAACATCATATACAAGGGAGGCTCCATAAGATTAAATGCTGATTTCTCATCTGAAACCATGGAGGCAAGAAGGCAGTGGTAAGATATAGTCAATGTACTAAATGAAAAAAAATTCCAACCAAGAATACTCTATCCAGCTAAACTAGCATTCAAAAATTATGGACTGTTCAAAATATTCACAGATAAACAGAAAGTGAAAAAGTATGCCAAAAAGATACCTCCCCTTCAAGAAATACTAAAGGGAGTTCTGCAGGAAGAAAGGTAAAAACAGGACAGGCAGAGTTGGAGGAGAGTGTAAGAGCAACAAAAAAGACAAAAAGAGAAGAAAAAAACAAACAAAATATGACAAACACAAGTCAAATCAAAATATGGCTAACATGAATAATTCCTTGAAAATAATAACACTGAATGTCAATGGATTAAACTCACCTATCAAAAGATTCAGACTGGGACATTGGATAAGGAACTATGACCCATTTATATGCTGTCTACAAGAAACACATCTTAGAACCAGAGATTCATGGAGGCTGAAAGTGAATGGTTGGAAAACAGTCTTACAAACAATAACCAAAAAAAGGCAGGAGTAGCTATATTAATATCAGACAAAATAGACTTTAAATGTGAAACAATTGTGAGAAACAAAGAAGGATACTACATATTAGTGAAAGGGACAATCTCGCAAGAAGAATGAACAATCATAAATATTTATGCTCTTAACAAGGGCGCCTCCAAATACGTGAGGCAAACACTGGAAAAACTAAGTGAAAGAATAGATGCCTCTACAATTATAGTGGGAGATTTTAATAAACCACTATCAACTTTGGACAGAACATCTCAAAAGAGAATCACTAAAGAAACAAAATATTTGAACAATATATTAGAGGAGATGTATCTAATAGATATATACAGGTCATTACACCCAAATACAGCAGAATATACATTTTTCTCAAGTGCACATAGATCATTCTCCAAGATAGACCATATGCTAGACCACAAAGAAAGGCTTAATGAATTCAGAAAGATCGAAATCATGCAAAAATAATATTTCTGACCACAGTGGGGTGAAGCTGGAAATCTGCAAGGGCCAGAGGCCCAGATTTCACACCAAGATATTGAAATTAAACAGCACATTCTTAGAAAACAGTGGGTCAAAGAGGAATCCTCAAAAGAAATCAATAACTACCTTGAAACAAATTATAATGATAATACAACATACCAAAACTTATGGGATGCAGCAAAAGCAGTACTGAAAGGGAAATTTATAGCAATAAATTCATACATTAAAAAAGAAGAAAGAGCAAAAATTGAAGAACTAACTGCACATTTGGAAGAATTAGTAAAAAAAACAACAAAGTAATCCCACAGGAAGAAGAAAGAAAGAAATAACAAAGATAAGAGCAGAACTAAATGAAATAGAAAATAAGAAAGCACTTGAAAAGATAAACAAGACCAAGAGCTGGTTTTTTGAGAAGATCAATAAGATTGACAAACCCTTAGCAAGACTAACAAAGAAAAAAAAGAGAGAAGATGCACATACACAGAATAAGAAATGAGAATGGAGATATCACCACTGACCCCATAGAAATAAAAACCATCATAAGAGGATACTTTGGAAAACCATATTCCAACAAAAATGACAATTCAGAAGAAATGGACAGATTCCTAGAAACACATAAGCAGCCTATATAGATGAAAGAAGAAATTGATGATCTCAACAAACCAATTACAAATAAAGAGATAGAATTAGTCATTAAAAACCTCCCAACTAAGAGCCCAGGGCCAGATGGCTTCACAGGTGAATTCTACAAAACATTCCGGAAAGAACTAACACCAGTCCTACTAAATCTCTTCCAAAAAATCAAAACAGAAGGAACATTACCGAACTCATACTATGATGCCAACATTACCCTAGTATCAAAGCCAAAGAAAGACACCACAAGAAAGGAAAATTACAGACCAATTTCTCTAATGAACATAGATGGAAAAATATTTAACAAAATAGTTGCTAATAGTATTCAACAACACATGAAACAAATTATACACCACGACCAAGTAGGATTCATTCCAGGTATGCAAGGATGTTTCAACATGAGAAAATCAATCAATGTAATACACCACATATACAGATTAAAGGAAAAAAATCACATGATTATAGCTATAGATGTAGAAAAAAGCATTTGACAAACTACAGCACCCTTTCTTGATACAAACACTCCAAAAGATTAGAATACAAGGAAATTTTTTGAACATGATAAAGAGTATATATGAAAAACCCACAGCCAACACCCTTTACAATGGTGAAATCCTAAAATCCTTCCCTCTAGGATCAGGAACAAGACAAGGATGCCCACTCTCTCACCTTCTATTTAACATTGTCTTGGAAGTACTTCCTTGAGCACTGAGGCAAGAACTAGATATAAAAGGCATTCAAATTGGAAAGGAAGAAGTAAGAATTTCATTATTTGCAGATGACATGATTCTATACATAGAAAACCCTGAGAGGTCTACAACAAAGTTTCTAGAACTCATAAATGAGTTTAGTAAAGTCTCAGGTTATAAGATCAATGCGCAAAATTCAGTAGCATTTCTGTACACCAATAATGAGCAAGCTCAGGAGGAAATCAAGAAACAAATAACATTTATACAATAGTAAATAAAAAATCAAATAATAAGGAATAAATTTAACTAAAGAGGTAAAGAACTTATACACAGAGAACTACACAAGACTGTTCAAGGAAATCAAAGAAGACCTAAATAAAGGGAAGAATATTCCCTGTTCATGGATAGGAAGACTAAATATTATTAAGATGTCTATCCTACCAAAACTGATCTACACATTCAATGCAATCCCAATAAAAATCAACACAGCCTTCTTTAAGGAACTAGAAAAACTAACTATGAAATTTATTTGGAAAGGAAAGAGGCCCCAAATAGGCAAGGACATATTGAAAAAGAAAAATGAAATTGGAGGAATCACACTACCTGACTTCAAAATATACTACAAAGCTACAGTAGTGAAAAGAGCATGTTATTGGCATAAGGAGAGACACACAGACCAATGGAATTGAAATGAAAGCTCTGATATAGAACCGCCTATATATAGCCATATAATATTCGATAAAGCCACCAAACCCTCTCAACTGGGAGAGAATGGCCTCTTCAACAGTTGCCTGGACAACTGGATATCCATATGTAAAAGAATGAAAGAGGATTACCATCTCACACCTTATACAAAGATCAACTCGAGATGGATCAAAGACCTAAATATAAGAGCCAAAAGTATAAAGACTTTGGAAAGCAGTGTAGGGAAGCATCTACAAGACCTTGTAATACGAAATGGCTTTATGAACTTCACACCAAATGCACAAGCAGCAAAAGAACAAATAGATAAATGTGACTTTCCTCAAAATTAAAGCCTTCTGCACTTCAAAGGAGTTTGTCAAGAAATTAAAAAGGGAGCCTACACAATGGGAGAAAATATTTGGTAACCATATATCAGATAAGAGATTTATAACTTACATATATAAAGAACTCCTATATCTTGAAAATAAAAAGATAACCCATTTAAAAGAAGAAATACAAGTGGTTAAAAAGCACATCAAAAAATGCTCCAAATCTCTAGCTATCAGGAAAATGTAAATCAAAACTTCAATGAGATACCATCTTACTCCCATAAGATTGGCAGCTATGAAAAAAACAGAAGAATACAAATGCTGGACATGATGTGGAGAAATGGGAACACTCATCCACTGCTGGTGGGAATGCAGAAGGATTCAACCACTCTGGAGGACAGTTTGGCAGTTTCTCAAAAAACTAACCATAGATTTGCCATATGATCCAGCAATTCCACTGCTGGGTATGTACCCAGCGGAACTGAAAACAAGGACACAAAACGATATATGCACACCAATGTTCTTAGCAGCATTGTTCACTATTGCCAAAAGTTGGAATCAACCCGAATGCCCATCAACAGATGAATGGATAAAAAAATGTGGTATATACATACAATGGAATACTACTCGGCTTTAAGAACAAATACACTACAAAACTCACGTGATAACATGGATGAATCTTGAGAACCTTATGTTGAGTGAAGCAACCCAGGCATTGAAGGACAAATACTACATGACCTCAATGATATGAAATAAATAAACCAAGCTGCCTCAGAAAGCTAGAGACTGGATGATAGGCTTACAGGAAATGGGGGGTAGGGGAAGGATGTAAGCTGACATCTACATGGGTGAAATCTATGATAAGCTGGAGGTAAGTGTGTGTACAAGGAAGGGATAAAGAGGAGAGGCTGGCAAGATGGTGGCTGCGTGACCTTGCCTGGTAGTGTCTCTGCAGGGGGCGGCTGGGCAGCGTTGAAGGCTCTTTAGGACCGCGCTGTTTCGGGGATTTTTGCTGGTTGGAAGGTGTCTGGACGTCAATTCAATGGGAAGGTAACAGAGAGGATACGTCTATAATATATAAACGGAGATCCCAGCTGGGCGCGGGAAGTTCCCTCCTTGGGTGGGCGGAGCCGCGGTAGCGGGCGCTCTTGCAGCTCCGGAGCCGTGGCGGCCAGGGTTTTTGTTTTTTTTTCCTTTATCTGGAGGCTTTGCGCTGCTGAGAAATTCGCGGATACTGTGCTGGCTGGTGGGGGATCGTTGGGACAAGACTCCTTGGCGGATTGATTTGGGGAGACAGACGGTGTTTTCTTGTGAAGCGGGGGACGTTTTAGTCGCCGGACAGGGGGGAAAGCGCTTCCGCCTGGAGCCCCATCCCCACAGGTCCGGCTGCCGATCTGCAACGGAATTGGATTTTGAGCAATAAGGGGACACAATTGGGAGACTGTTGTAGGGTGCAGTGAGGGAGGAGGACACGTCTGGAAGCTGATTGGGGAATATTTTGCAAAGTTTGGGATTTCGGATCTTAGAGTCTGTTTTCCGCGTTTCCAGCTGAAGCCCACCCCACCCGATGGGGCTTGGGATCTGGGTCATTGAACGGGCTGTGGTGTAGAGGCACCCTCAAGTGGCCGTTGCGTGGGAGCACAGGGAGCGAGCTGTCCAAAGGCTGATACCCTGAGGAGTAGGTGAATTTCAGGGATTAGACATTCAATTTAGAATTCGCGGATCTGGCTTCCCCCACGGGGCTGGCACCCAGCTACGGGGATCCCTGAGGGCTGTGTTGCACTGCGGGGCTCCTAAGCTTTCCGTGGACCAGATTTGAGGTTCCCAGGTCTGGGTCCCCTGGACTCTGGCGGTCCACACCCCAGACTCACACCTCTTGAGTCTTCAGTGTCTCAGACTTTCCACCCCTGAATCCATCCCGCTCTGGGGTCTACCTGGGATCCTTGAGTGCTTTGGACCTTAACGTTTGTGTTTTATCTATATTGGTTCATATTGTTTTGTTTTTCTTTTCACTTTATCTTATTTTTTACTCTTTTTGACGCCCTGATTGCTAATATTGCATTATCCCCTAGTCTTTTCTCCTAGCGTGTCCCCCAAAGTCCTTTTTTTTTTTATATATACAGTTATTTAGGGGTTTTTTTGGTTGTTGTTTTAGATAGTGTTGCAAATGTGACACGTGTATACCTGTATTACTCTTCCCCCTATCTGATCCCCACCGTTTGCTTATCCTCTTTTTCTTTCTTCCTTTCTTCTTGTCTTTCTTTTTTTCTTTATTTTTTTCGGTTTTCTCTTTCCCTCTTGTCCCTCATTTTCCACTTATTTTATTTTAATTCAAGTACACAATAGGTGCTACAGGGAACACCTCACATTTGCTGGGTTTTCCCATCCTCCACTGCCTCATTTTTGTGTGAACTGATTTAGGCTACCTACACTATCCCCCTTCCCCTGCATCTTGATATCCACTATCATCTACTGTCTCTACTATATTCCACCCCCCACCTCCCATTCTTTGATCCACAAAGTGTCTAACTCTTAATTTCTAATACCTTTGTTCTGTTTTCTGTCTGTTATCCACTCTTGAAATGTTTACCTTTCTTTTCTTTTTCCCTCTCTCATGAAAACAATAGCTTTGTAGTTCATACCATATTCCGCCCATATTCAGTCATCTACTTCATAAAAGGTACTCTACCTACAGCTATAACTCTATACAATCTACATGAATCTAACCTCCATCCTCCCAGATCTCATATTCTTGCTTTGTTAACATACATTACTAATACTACTTTACACTTTTCCCTTGCTGACACAATTGCCTTTCCCCAACACTAATACTTTCTTCTAAAGTGAACTTAACCAACAACAAGTAACTTGAATAAGAAGAAAAAAGTGACAAAAAGAAGATATAACACCTATGCAAAAATAACAACTAATTAACCTCCAAAAGCAGACAAAGAAGCTAAGGAACTGATTAAATTCATCAAAATAAAGAGATGACCAGAAAGCAACAAAAATCTACAAACCAAACCAATAATCAGGAAAACATGACTGAATTCAATCAACAAACCAATAATCACAAAGGGGAGCAAAACTTGGCACAAGCAATGAAAGAACTCAGAACATTTATCACCAACAAATTTGATGCAGTAATGAAAGAGGTTAACAACATGAAGACATCACTTGGAGGGGAAATTGCAGACATACGCAAAAACATAACAGATATGATGGGAATGAACACCACAGTTCAAGAAATCAAAAATACACTTGCAGCAAATATCAGCAGACTAGAAGAGACAGAGGAGAGAATTAGTGATGTGGAAGACAGTACATCAGAAATCAAACAGATAGTAGAAGGGGTCAATAAGAAGATAGAAAAAATCCAATTAGGATTTGGGGACCTGAATGACAATGGAAAACGCTCAAACATACGTATTATAGGCATTCCGGAAGGTGAAGAGAAGGGAAAGGGGTCAGAAGGAGTGTTGCAGGAAATAATGGCTGAAAACTTCCCAAATCTACTGAAAGAGACAGATGTACATATCCAAGAAGCACAGCGCACTCCGCAAGTCATAAACCCCAACAGGCCCACCCCAAGACATATACTTATCAAATTATCCAAAGCTCAAGACAAAGAGAAAATCCTAAAAGCAGCAAGAGAAAAGAAAACCATCACATACAAGGGAAGCTCAATTAGATTAAGTGCTGATTTCTCTTCTGAAACCATGGAGGCAAGAAGACAGTGGTATGATATAGTCAAGGTACTAAAGGAAAAAAACTTCCAACCAAGAATACTCTATCCAGCTAAACTAGCATTCAAACATGAAGGAGAGTTCAAAATATTCACAGACAAACAGAAACTGAAAGAGTATACCAACAAGAAACCTCCCCTTCAAGAAATTCTAAAGGGAGTTCTGCAGGAAGAAAGGAAAAAACAGGAAAGGCAAAGTTGGAGGAGAGTATAAGACCAACAACAAAAAAAAAAAGACAAAAATATATATACAAACAAAATATGACAAACACAAATCCAATCAAAATATGGCTAACACAAATAATTCCTTGATAGTAATAACACTGAATGTCAACGGATTAAACTCACCTATCAAAAGATTCAGACTGGGACATTGGATAAGGAAATATGACCCATCCATATGCTGACTACAAGAGACACATCTTAGACCCAGAGACACATGGAAATTGAAAGTGAATGGCTGGAAAAAAATCATACAAGCTAACAATAACCAAAAAAAGGCAGGAGTAGCTATATTAATATCAGACAAAATAGACTTTAAATGTGAAACAATTGTGAGAGACAAAGAAGGATACTACATTTTAGTGAAAGGGAAAATCTGTCAAGAAGATCGAACAATCATAAATATCTATGCCCCTAACAAGGGTGCCTCTAAATATGTCAGGCAAACGCTGGAAAAACTAAGTGAAAGAATAGATACATCTACACTTATAGTGGGGGATTTTAATACACCACTATCAACTCTGGACAGAACATCTCAAAAGAGAATCACCAAAGAAACAAAACATCTGAATAGTATATTAGAGGAGCTCGATCTAATAGATATATATAGATCGCTACACCCAAACACAGCAGGATATACATTTTTCTCAAGCACACATGGATCATTCTCCAAGATAGATCATATGCTAGGCCACAAAGAAAGGCTGAACAAATTCAGAAAGATTGAAATCATACAAAACATTATCTCTGACCACAGTAGAGTCAAGCTGGAGATTTGCAAGGGACAGAAGCCCAGATTTCACACCACAATTTGGAAATTAAACAGCACACTCTTAGAAAAACAGTGGGTCAAAGAGGAAATCTCAAAAGAAATCAATGACTACTTTGAAACAAATGATAATGATAACACAACATACCAAAATTTATGGGATGCAGCAAAAGCAGTACTGAGAGGGAAGTTTATAGCCATAAATTCATATATCAAAAAAGAAGAAAGAGCAAAAATTGAAGAACTAACTGCACATTTGAAGGAATTATAAAAACAACAACAAAGTAGCCCAACAGGAAGAAGAAGGTAGGAAATAACAAAGATAAGAGCAGAAATAAATGAAATAGAAAATAAGAAAGCACTTGAACAGATAAAGAAGACCAAGAGTTGGTTTTTTTGAGAAGATTAACAAAATTGACAAACCTTTAGCAACACTAACAAAGAAAAAAAGAGAGAAGATGCAAATACACAAAATAAGAAATGAGGAAGGCGATATCACCACTGACCCCACAGAAATAAAGACTATCATAAGAGGATATTTTGAAAAACTATATTCCAACAAAAATGACAATCTAGAGGAAATGGACAAATTCCTAGAAACACATAAGCAGCCCATATTGAGGAAAGAAGAAATTGATGATCTTAACAAACCAATCACAAGCAGAGAGATAGAATTGGTTATCAAAAATCTCCCAACTAAGAAGAGCCCAGGGCCAGATGGCTTCACAGGTGAATTCTCCAAAACATTCTGGAAAGAACTGACACCAATCCTGCTGAAACTATTCCAAAACATCGAAACGGGAAGAACATTACCCAATTCCTTCTATGATGCCAAAATTACCCTAGTACCAAAGCCAAACAAAGACATCACAAGAAAGGAAAATTACAGACCAATTTCTCTAATGAACCTAGATGCAAAAATACTTAACAAAATACTTGCTAATCGTACTCAACAACACATTAAACGTATTATACACCACGACCAAGTGGGATTCATCCCAGGTATGCAACGATGGTTCAACATAAGAAAATCAATCAACGTAATACACCATATAAACAGATTGAAGGAAAAAAATCACATGATTATATCTATTGATGCAGAAAAAGCATTTGACAAAATACAGCACCCTTTCTTGATAAAAACACTCCAAAAGATTGGAATACAAGGGAAATTTTTGAACATGATAAAGAGTATATATGAAAAACCTAAAGCCAATATTGTTTACAATGGAGAAATCCTAGACTCCTTCCCTCTAAACTCAGGAACAAGACAAGGATGCCCACTGTCTCCGCTTCTATTTAATATTGTCTTAGAAGTACTTGCACGAGCACTGAGGCAAGAACCAGAAATAAAAGGCATTCAAATTGGAAAGGAAGAAGTCAAAATTTCATTATTTGCAGATGACATGATCCTATACATAGAAAACCCTGAGAGATCTACAACGAAGATTCTAGAACTCATAAATGAGTTTAGTAAAGTCGCAGGATATAAGATCAATGCGCAAAAATCAGTAGCATTTCTGTACACCAATAATGAGCAAGATCAGGAGGAAATCAAGAAACAAATACCATTCACAATAGTAAATAAAAAAATCAAATACTTAGGAATAAATTTAACTAAAGAGGTAAAGAACTTATACAACGAGAATTATACAAGATTGTTCAAGGAAATCAAAGAAGACCTAAATAAATGGAAGACTATTCCTTGTTCATGGATAGGAAGACTGAACATTATTAAGATGTCTATCCTACCAAAACTGATCTACACATTCAATGCAATCCCAATAAAAATCAACGCAGCCTTCTTTAAGGAACTAGAAAAACTAACTATGAAATTTATTTGGAAAGGAAAGAGGCCCCAAATAGGCAAGGACATATTGAAAAAGAAAAACGAAATTGGAGGAATCACACTACCTGACTTCAAAACATACTATAAAGCTACGGTGGTGAAAACAGCATGGTATTGGCATAAGGAGAGACACATAGACCAATGGAATCGAATTGAAAGCTCTGATATAGAACCTCACATATACAGCCACATAATATTCGATAAAGCCACCAAACCCTCTCAATTGGGAGAGAGTGGCCTATTCAACAAATGGTGTCTGGAGAACTGGATAGCCATATGTAGAAGAATGAAAGAAGATTACCATCTCACACCTTATACAAAGATCAACTCAAGATGGATCAAAGACCTAAATATAAGAGCCAAGACCATTAAAACCTTAGAAAGCAGTGTAGGGAAACATCTACAGGACCTTGTAATAGGAAATGGATTTATGAATATCTCACCAAAAGCACGAGCAGCAAAAGAACTAATAGATAAATGGGACTTCCTCAAAATTAAAGCCTTCTGCACCTCAAAGAAGTTTGTCAAGAAAGTAAAAAGGGAGCCCACACAGTGGGAGAAAATATTTGGCAATCATATATCTGATAAGAAACTTATAACTTGCATATATAAAGAACTCCTATATCTTGAAAATAAAAAGATAAACAACCCATTTAAAAAATGGGAAAAAGACTTAAACAGACACTTCTCCAAAGAAGAAATACAAATGGCAAGAAAGCACATGAAAAAATGTTCCAAATCTCTAGCTATCAGGGAAATGCAAATCAAAACTACAATGAGATACCATCTTACACCCATAAGATTGGCAGCTATGAAAAAAACAGAAGAATACAAGTGCTGGAGAGGATGTGAAGGAAGGGGAACAGTCATCCACTGCTGGTGGGAATGCGGAAGGATCCAACCATTCTGGAGGACAGTATGGCGGTTTCTCAAAAAACTAGCCATAGATGTGCCATATGACCCAGCAATACCACTGCTGGGTATATACCCAGCAGAACTGAAAACAAGGACACAAACCGATATATGTACACCAATGTTCATAGCAGCATTGTTCACTATTGCCAAAAGTTGGAATCAACCCAAATGCCCATCAACAGATGAGTGGATCAATAAAATGTGGTATATACACACAATGGAATACTACTCGGCTGTAAGGACAAACACACTACAAACACATGTGATAACATGGATGAATCTTGAGAACCTTATGTTGAGTGAAGCAACCCAGACATTGAAGGACAAATACTACATGACCTCAATGATATGAAATAAACAAGCTGCCCTAGATAGCAAGAGACTGAACGATAGGCTTACAGGAAATTGGAGGGCGGAGGAAGGATATGAGCCGATGTCTGCAGGGGGGGAATTTAAGACGAGATTGTGGTAAGTATGAACACAAAGAAGAGATAAAATGGGGGCAAGGGGTTGCCTTTGGTTGGGGCTTTACGGGTTTGAGGGTGGCTGGGGAGGGATGGTTGGGTAACGTTGCCCAAAAGTGGGGGGAGGGAGGGGGAGCATATGAACACAGGAGAGGGTCAGGAGGTGGTGGAGAATAAAATGCCAAGAAAATCATATCAAAATATAATAAAGAGGGTTACCTGTTTAGAATGCTCGGAGGGGAGGGTCTGATGCAGGACGGGCTCCTGGGGAATGCCTAAATGCTCATTCTGCCAGAGTGGGTGACACCATGGGGTAAAATCCCAAGTAGTGAGAGTGGGGGTGGACCCACATCCTGGGGAAGACTAATGCCACCAAATAGAGGGAACTGTATCCCTCGAGAGAAAGGGTGGCTCCCAGGGCATTGGGGCAGTTGAGCAAGTTAGGCCCTGAACACTATTCCATCTATTTCTGGAAGTGGCTCCTCAGGAAACGAAGGTTGGCTGTCACTGTGGGCACCAAGGTGGAAGGGAAAATGGACGTTAAATGTGTGGAACCAAAGTAAAAGGGGGGCAAGAGAGGAGTTTTTTGAGAGTACACAAGGATGGATATAAAACATGTAATATTACACCATAACATATAGGAGATGACAGACTGATAATGTAAACCATAATGTAAAACATAGGATAACTAAAAATGTAAAGAACTGTGTATCCTAAAGTATGCACCATAATGTAAGCACAGATATTACCTTGTTAGAAAGCTAATATCTCAGACTCTGTACATCACCTTAAGTAAATATGATGTGAAAAGGGTGTAAGAGTATAGCTGTGGAAGGAAAAAGGTTTTGTGGTGGATGTATGGGAGTGCTGTATATTATATATATGCATTGCTGTGGTCTAGGACTCCTGTGAAGAAATGCTGAATAATTAGGGGGGGGGGGAAAAAAAAGGATAGGATGTGGAATTTTTTCAAGTCAACATTCTTTATCTAAGTTCTTTATCTAACATTATCCAAGTTCTTTATCCATCCTTTAAACCCATCGCTATATACCATTCCCTAGTAAGGGACCATGACATTATATTGGGCTTCAAATTTCGGGGAGTTCTGGACCACAGAGTGTTTCAACAATGGCAATGGAGGGATACTGGTATGGGATACCAATGACAGGTGATATATGGCTGACAGGGAGCTGTACAGAACATATGTCCAGGGGGCATGGTAATGATTGGATATACTCATAATGGCAACAATTAAAAACCACAGCAGGGGGGGTACTGGGTTCCTGGCCAGTGGTGCTCTGCCACGGTCCCTAGGGGAGCAGCGACAGTCTCCCAGGTACAGCGGCGGGGACCTGGAGGGAGTGAGGGTTCAACAGTGAGACCCTGATGCTAGTGACTATGCTTGTGAGCTGATAAACCTAAAATAAGAACAAGGCCTAGAGCAACATTGTGCCTGGGAATTTCCTCCTGTCAGCCTTCATGTTACTCAAATGTGGCCAGTCTCGAAGCCAAACTCAGCATGTAAATGCAATGCCTTCCCTCCAGCGTGGGACATGACACCCGGGGACGAGCCTCCCTGGCAACGAGGGACCACTATCAAATACCAACTGATGATGCAACTGGAAAAGGACCTTATACGGAAGGTTCAATGTGGATCAGCAGAATATCCATGTCTACATAAAATAACATGACTTTAAAATGCTGTTTGACCTAAAGTAAGGGGGAAATGGAAAGGAGAAATGAGTTTATATGGCTACGAGTTTCTAAAAAAGAGTCTGGAGGCTAGCAGAAGGATTGCCCTCATGCACAACTGAGCAGAGTCAGAGAGACAGATAAAGCAGATACAACCCCCAGATATTGGTTCCTTTGAAGGCTAAAGAGACCCATGAGAGTTATGGCCATGGCCGATGGGGTTAACTACCAGGGCAGATGGCCCCTCTTTGGAAATGGTGTTTATGTGTGATGAATCTGGACTCAGATGGGATCTCCCTTCATAAGACTTTCATGCTAATGTGCTGGAGGTGCAGTTAACGTTGGGATTTAAGATATATTTAGGGGATTTGAATCTCTGGACTGACAATGTGATAGCCAGGTCCTGAACCTCAACAGACTCCAGCACCTACAATCTGATTTATTGGACTTACCACACTCAGCTAAGATGGAGTTGAAGAAGGACAATCACCACACCATGGAGCCTAGAGTGATTACAACTGAAAATGGGAGGATTGCATCCAGCATCCATGTGGAATTTGAGCCTCCTCTTGACATAGAGGTGCAATGGACACAACCAATCCAATGTCCACATAGAAGAGGTGGTATTGGATTGAGAAAAGTGGACATGGTGGACGATGGGTATGGGGAAAGGCAGGAAGAGATGAGAGGTGGAGGTGTCTTTGGGACATGGAGCTGCCCTGGATGGTGCTTCAGAGGCAATCACCGGACATTGTAAATCCTCACAGGGCCCACTGGATGGAATGGGGGAGAGTATGGGCCATGATGTGGACCATTGACTATGAGGTGCAAGGTGCCCAAAGATGTACTTACCAAATGCAATGGATGTGTCATGATGATGGGAACGAGTGTTGTTGGGGGGGGAGAGGGGGGGTGGGGGAGCGGGGTTGAATGGGACCTCACATATATATTTTTGATGTAATATTATTACAAATCAATAAAAAAAAAGGAAGGGATAAAATGGGGGCATAGGATTACCTTTGGGTGGGGCTTTGTGGGCTTGAAGGTGGCTGGGGTGGGTGGATGGGTAATATTGCTCATGAAATTGGGGGGAGGTTGGGGCAACATACGAACATAGGAGATTGTCAGATGTTCATTGAGAGTATAATGCTGAGAAAACCTTTTCAAAATATAATTATGAAAGTTACCTGTTTAAGATACTTAAAGGGGATAATCTGATGTAGGATAGACTCCTAGGGAACGTGTGAATGCTCATTTTGCCAGAGTGGGTTATATCATTGGGCAGAGACCCATATAATGAGAGTGAAGGTATACCCACATCCTGGGGAGGACTGATGCCATCAAATAGAGGGAACTGTATCTCTCAAGAGAAATGGTGGCTACCAGGGCATTAGGGCAGTTAAGCATGTCAAGCTCTCAACACTGTTGCAAGTATCTCTGAACATGGCTCTTCAAGAAATGAAGATTGACTGTCACTGTGGGCCCTAATGGGAGGGGAAAATAGGTACTGAATAGATGGAACAAACATAAATGTGAGGGCAATAGAAGTGTTTCACAAGAGTATGCAAGGATGGATATAAAACATGTAATATTACACCAAAAATATATAGGGGTCGATAGACTAATAATGTAAATCATAATATAAAACATAGGATAACTAAAAATTTAGAAAATTGTGTAGCTTAAAGTATAAACCACAATGTAAACACAAATGTTACCTTGTTTAAAATTTATTGTCTCAATATCTGTACATCAGTTTCAGTAAATATAGTATGAATATTTTAAAAGATTATTGCTGTGGAAGGGAAAAGGTTTTATATTGGATATATGGGAGTACTGTATTGTATCTATGAATTACTGTGATCTAAAACTCTTGTGAAGATAAGCTTAATAATTAGAAAAAAGTAAAAGATAGGATGTAAAATTTCTCCAGATTAATATGTATTCTATGTCTAACCCTTAAACTCATTGCTATATTCCATTTTACTATTAAGGGAACCTGGCATTATATTGGGCTTCACTTTTCAGGAAGTTTTGGATCACAGAGTGGTTCAATAATGGCAGTGGAGGTATACTGGTGTGGATGTTATTGACAGGGGACATATGGTTGACAGGGAGTTATAGAGGGCATGTGTCCGGGGTGCATGGAAATGTTTGGATATATTCATAGTGGAAATAATTAAAATCAACAGCTGGGGGGGGGGTGCTGGGTTCCTGGCCGGAGGGGCTCTGTTGCAGTCCCTAGGGGAGCAGAGGCAGTCCCCCGGGTGTGACAGCAAGGAATGAGGATCCAACAGTGAGCCCCTGATACTAATGACTATGCTTGTGAGCCTGTGTACCTGAAATAAGAACAAGGCCTAGAGCAGCAGTGTGCCTAAGAGTTCCCTCCTGAGAGCCTCCGTGTTGCTCAAATGTGGCCAGTCTCAAAGCCAAACTCAGCATGTAAATGCACTGCCTTTTATGGTCATGGCAGATGGAGATTAGTCATGGCAGATCGAGTTCAGTGCCATGTCAGTTGGCCCTTCTTTGGAGTTGGTGTTTCTGCATGATGGAGCTGGACTCAGATATGATCTCTCTCACAAGCCCCTCCTGTTACTTTACCAGAATTGTAGTTGGTGCTGGGGTTTAAGATATATCTAGGGGATCTGGATCTCTGGACTGACCATATGATAGCCAGGCCCTGGGCCTCAACAGACTTCAGCTACTACACTCTGGTTTATTGGACTTACGCCACTCAGCTAACATAGAGTTGAAGAATGTCAACCACCACACCATGGAACCAAGAGTGCCTACAAATGAAAGCAGGAGGATTGCATTCAGCATCCATATGAAATCTAAGCCCCCTCTTGACATAGATGTGGAATGAACACAACTAATCCAAGGTCCACAGGATGGAGGAATAGAGTAAGGATTAGAGTGGACTTACTGATATTCTACTCATGAAGTATTGTGGTTAGTAATCGAAGAAAATGTGGCATTGGTGTGGAAAAAGTGGCATGGTGTCTACTTGGTGCGGGGAATGGGAGGAAGAGATGAGATGTGGAGGCATTTTCGGAACTTAGAGTTGTCCTGGGTGGTGCTGCAGGGACAATTACCAGACATTGTAGATCCTCCCATGGCCCACTGGATGGAACGTGGGAGAGTGTGGGCTATGATGTGGACCATTGACCATGAGGTACAGCGATGCTCAGAGATGTATTCACCAAATGCAATGGATGTGTCATGATGATGGGGGAGAGTGTTGCTGTGCGGGGGGAGTGGGGGGGTGAGGGGGTGGGGGTTGCATGGGGACCTCATATTTTTTTAATGTGATATTTTTAAAAAATGAATTATTAAAAAAAGAGTTGGTTAAATTAAGTGTTTTACCCATTTTTAACTTGGGTGATTTTTCATTTTAGTGTTGAGCTGTAGAATCTCTTTATATATCATGGATATTAAACCTTTATTGGATATGAGATTTCCAAATTTTTTTTTCCATTCAGTTGGCTTCTTTTTCACCTTCTCTCACGTTACCCCTATCTAACACTTTAAACAAAAATTAATTGAAAATGAACAAAGACCTGAAGATATGAACCAGGACCATAAAACTCACAGAATAAAATGTGGGGAAGGAACTTCAGATATCGTGCTGGGCAACTGTTTCTTAGACTTACACTCAAAGCACATGCAATGAAAGAAAAAAATAAATAAAGGGAGCCTCCTCATAATCAAGTCATATGTGCTTAAGAGGACCTGGTGAATAAAGCAGCCTACACAATGGAAGAAAATATTTGGGAGTTGAATGAAAATGAGAACAAAACATATCAAAACCTATGGGACAACACAAAGACACTGCTAAGAGAGAAATTTATAGCTTGCAATGCTTATATTAAAAAAGAAGAAATAAGGAAGCAGTTGTAGCTCAAGTGGTTTTGCACCTGTTTCCCACATACAAGGTACAGGGGTCAATCTCCAGCTCTGATACCTAAAACAAACAAACAAACAAAAAATCAGAGCTAAATTTGAACTAACTGCACATCAGGAGAAACTAGAAAAAGAACAGCAAACTAATCCTAAACCAAGCTGAAGAAATGAAACAGTAAAGGTTAGAGCAGAAATAAATGAAATCAAGATAAAATAAACCCATAGGAGCAGCTGTGATTCAATCAGTAGAGCTCCCATCTACCATATGGGGACACTGCGTTCGCATCCTGGGGCCTCCTAGTGAAGGCAGGCTTGTCTGTACCCTGGAAAGCCATCAGTCCCAGCACTGCAGAGTGGCACCCAGCTTGCAAGCACCTTGGAGTGGCACTGCCCGCAAGTGCCATGGAGACCTGACTCAGCAAGTTGACACAACATAAAAGGGAGACAAGCAAAAAAAAAACCACAGAAAAGAATGCAGTGAATGGACACAGATACCAGAAAACAAGCAAGCCAGAAAGGGGGAGGGGGAAGGAAATAAATAAAAAAATAAACACAGACACAGAAGACCTCACAGTGAATGGACACAGAGAACAGACAGCAAGCCACCCCCAAGGTGGGGGATAAGGAATGAATGAATGAATGAATGAATGAATGAATGAAAATAAAATAAAAATAAATAAATAAATAAATGCAACTGGGTGAATCAACAAAATGAAAATGAAAAGTTGGTTCTTTGAGATGTTCAACAAATTTGAAAAATCCTTAGGGAGAGTAATAATCAAAAAAGATGCAAACATATGAAATCAGAAATGAGAGGGACACATTACTACTGACCCTGCAGAAATGAGAGGTGAAAAAAGTATGCTATGAACTACTGTGTGCAAAAAAACTAGACAATGTAGATGAGATGGACAAATTCCAAAAAACACACAAACTTATACTGAACAAGGGTTCAACACCTCCCCCAAGGATCCATGGGAAGATGACAGGGGGTCTATAAGCTTGAAGGAATTTTGAATAATCCTAAATTTTAATTTAAAGACATGCCAATGTTAAGTGTCAAAAACTCTGCTGCTACATTCTGAGAAAGTATTCGTGGTTTTCACCTGACTGGCAAAGGGGTCCGTGGAACAAAAAAGGATAAGAACCCCTGACCTCCACTGACTCTAGAGGAAATAGGAGATCTCAACAAACCAATCACAAGTAAAAAGATTGAAACAGTCATCAAAAACCTCCCAAAAGGAAGTGGATTTGGCTCGACTGATAAAGTGTCTGCCTACTACATGGGAGGCCCAGGGTTCAAACCCAGGGCCTCCTGACCCATGTGGTGAGCCAGCCCACATGCAGTGCTGATTTGTGCAAGGAGTGCCATGCCACACAGGTGTGTCCCCAGCATAGGGGAGCTCCATGCACAAGGAGTGCACCCAATAAGGAGAGCCACCTGTACAGAAAATTACAGACTGCCCAGAAGTGGTGTCACACACACAGAGAGCTGATGCAGCAAGATGATGCAAGAAAAAGAGACTCAGATTCCCGGTGCTGCTGACAAGAATTCAAGCAGACACAGAAGAATTCACAGCAAATGGACACAAAGAGTAGACAACTGGGGGTTAGGGGTGGGAAATAAATAATAAATCTTAAAAAAATACCCAGACCTCCAAAAGATGAAAAGTTCAGGATCAGATGGCTCCACAGGTGAATTCTTCCAGTCATTCAAAGATGATCTAATACCAAACTTGCTCAAGCTTTTCCAAAAAAATTGAACAGGAAAGAACAGTACCAAATTGATTCTATGAAACCAACATCACTCGAATATCAAAACCAGATAAAGATGCCACAAAAAAGAAAATTACAGTCCAATATCTCTAATGAATATAAATGCAAAATGTCCTCAACAAATACTTGCAAACCAAATCAAAAATCACATTAAGAGAATTATCATCACAATCAAGTCGGTTTTATCCCAGGTATGCAAGGGTTGTTCAACACAAGAAAATCAATTAGTGTAATAAACCACATTGATAAATTGAAGAGGAAAAATCACATGATCTTCTTGATTGCTGCAGAAAAGGTATTTGTCAAAATACAGCACCTTTTCTTGATAAAAACACCCAAAAGATAAGAATAGAAGGAAACTTTCCCAAAATGGTAAAATGTGTATAAGAAAACCGTAAAGCTAGCATGGTACTCAATGATGAAAGGTAGAATGTTGTGGGAAACTGGCTTACCTATTTGTTGCTTCCTGTTATTATAGATGATGTTGCAATTTCTTCCTGCTATTGTAAATGTTACCTTATTGTAGATGTTGCAGATGCTTCCTATTGTGAGGTGATTGCAGCAGTAGAAAGCTTTCCTGTTGAGATCAGGAATAAGACAAAGATGTCCACTGTCACTATTGTTATTCAATATTGCACTTGAAGGTCAAGCTAGAACAATTAGGCTAGATAAAGAAATAAAAGGCATCCAAATAAGAAAGGAAGAAGTAAAACTTCCACTATTCACTGAGGATATGATTGTATACCGAGAATCTCCTGAAAAATCCATCACAAAGCTACTACATCTAATAGACAAGTTCAGCAAAGTGGCAGGGTACACGATTGATATGCAAAAATGAATAGTGCTTCTATACATTACTGGTGTGCAATCTAAGAAGGTGAGGCACAGCGTTAGGCAACAGTCTGGCTTGCCTCTCTGGCCAGCTCTGGCGCAAAGTAGGTACAGCTTCCGCTAGGGTAAGGGTGGCTGGTACGGGCGCTCTGCCCTCGGCCTGGTATGGGCATTACTGCCTTCGGCCTGCCCTTCGGCCCTCCCACCGCACGTCATCTCATGCCCCCCTGCTTGCCGAGCCGACCGCCTGACCTTATAAGGGCATTCAGCCCGCCCGGACCAATAGGGAGCGGGGGCCAGCAACAGCCCTCCCCGCGCTGGCCTGTAGTGCCTCAGCTCCCATACCATAGATAGGCAAAAACCCCGTGCTCACCAATCAGCTCTCACCCCGCACTAGCCCCACCCCCGTTCCCTCGGGCTTATATTGTCAAACACTTCCTCAATAAATCAGATCTGCGCCATCAGCCAGTCTCCGTGGTCTGTCTCCTCTAGCCGGGCTGCGGCGTCCTCCCCTCCTGTGACCCCACGAAGCCCCACAGAGGCTTCAGAAGGAAATCAGAAAAAAAATCCATTTATAATAGAAAACTAAAATAAAATATTTAGGAATAAAATTAAGGAAAGATATAAAGGGCCCATATTGTTGTTGGAGAAAACTCCAACACATTGCTAAAAGAAACCAAAGAAGGCTTAAATAAATGGACAGCCTTTGTTCCTGGACTGGAAGGCTAAATATCATTAAGATGTCAATTCTACCCAAACAGATTTACATATTCAATGCAATCCCAATGAAAGTCCTGTCACCCTTTTTTTGCAGAGATGGAAAAACCAATTATCACATTTGCTTGGAAGGGAAAGGGTCCCTGAATAGATTAAAAATGTCTTGAAAAAAGAACAGAGTTGGAGGACTCTGACTTGTAGACTTTAAAGGATATTACCCAGGGAAGCAGATTTGGCTCAACTGATAGAGTGTTCACCTACCATATGGGTGATCCAGTGTTCAAACCCAGGGCCTCCTGGCACATGTGGTAAGCTGGCCCATGCACAGTGCTGCCATGCGCAAGGAGTGCTGTGCCATGCAGGGGTATGCCCCATGTAGGGAAGTGCTATGTGCAAGGAGTGCACGCCCTAAGGAAAGCCACCCCACATGAAAAAAAAGCACAGCCCACCCAGGAGTGACACTACACACACGGAGAGCTGATGCAGCAAGAAGACACAATGAAAAGAGACACAGATTCCCAGTGCCACTCACAAGAATGCAAGTGGACCCAGAAGAACACAGAGCAAGTAACACAGAGAGCAGGAAGGGGAGAGAAATAAATAAATAAATATATCTTTATAAAAAATAGAAAAATAAAGGATATTACCAAGCTAGTGGTAAAAAAAAAGCATGGTACTGGCATAAAGACAGATTAACCGGGAAACGGACTTTGACCCAGTGGTTAGGGCGTCCGTCTACCATATGGGAGGTCCGCGGTCCAAACCCCGGGCCTCCTTGACCCGTGTGGAGCTGGCCATGCGCAGCGCTGATGCGCGCAAGGAGTGCCGTGCCACGCAAGGGTGTCCCCCGCGTGGGGGAGCCCCACGCGCAAGGAGTGCGCCTGTGAGGAAAGCCGCCCAGCGTGAAAAGAAAGAGCAGCCTGCCCAGGAATGGCGCCGCCCACACTTCCCGTGCTGCTGACGACAACAGAAGCGGACAAAGAAACAAGACGCAGCAAATAGACACCAAGAACAGACAACCAGGGGAGGGGGGGAAATTAAATAAATAAATAAATCTTTAAAAAAAAAAAAAGACAGATTAACCAAAGGAAATAAATTAAGAATTCAGAAATAGACCCTCACATCTATAGTCAAGTATTTTTGACAAGCCTTCAAGCCTTCCCAGCTAGGCCAGAACAGTCTACTCCCTTGGTGCAGGGAGACCTGGATATCCATAACCAAAAGAAAGAGGATGCCTATCTCAAACCTTACACAAAAATTAATTCAAAATGGGTCAAGACCTAAATATAAAAGAGACAACCATAAAAGTGCTAATAGAAAATGTAGGAAAACATCTTTGACATCTTGTGACCAGTGGTAGTTTCCTAAACTTTACACCCAAAGCATGAGCAACAAAATATAAAATAGATAAATGGGACTGCCTCAAAATTAAACACTTTTGCACCTCAAAGTATCTTTTCAAAAGGGTGAAAAGGCAGCCAATTCAATGGGAGAAAATCTTTGTCAATCACATATCCAGGGTAGTGGAAGCGTTTTGGGCCTGGAATCCTTACACAACCCAGTGGCTTTAACACAATGAGCTCTATCTGCACTGAGTATGACCTGTCAGCCTCTACACTCCCTCCTGACGGGAGAGTTTTTCTAGTTGAATATGCTATGAAGGCTGTGGAAAATAGTAGTACAGCTATTGGTATCAGATGTAAAGATGGTGTTGTCTTCGGAGTAGAAAAAATTAGTCCTTTCTAAACTTTATGAAGAAGGTTCCAACAAACGGCTTTTTAATGTTGATCAGCATGCTGGAATGGCGGTAGTAGGTTTGTTGGCAGATGCTCGTTCTTTAGCAGACATAGCAAGAGAAGAAGCTTCTAACTTTAGATCTAACTTTGGCTGTAACATTCCACTCAAACATCTTGCAGATAGAGTGGCCATGTATGTTCATGCCCATACACTGTACAGTGCTGTTAGACCTTTTGGATGCAGTTTCATGTTCGGGTCTTACATTGTGAATGATGGTGCACAACTCTACATGATTGATCCATTGGGTGTTTCATATGGTTATTGGTAAAGCCAGGCAAGTTGCAAAGACAGAAATTGGAAAGCTTCAGATGAAAGAAATGACCTGCCGTGATGCTATTAAAGAAGTTGCAAAAATAATTTACATAGTACGTGATGAAGTTCAAGATAAAGCATTTGAACTAGAGCTCAGCTGGGTTGTTGAATTAACTAAAGGAAGACATGAAATTGTTTCAAAAGATATAAGGGAAGAAGCAGAGAAATATGCTAAGGAATCTTTGAAGGAAGAAGATGAATCTGATGATGATAATATGTAACATTTACATCTGCTTCTGTTTTAAATTTCTACATAGTCTCATGTAAACTATTTAGCCCAATGGATTATTATATGCCCAGTAATGAATTGCCATTAAATTTTTGTCTTATAATCATTGATGTTTGCTTAATATCTGCTTAACAAAATTAGTGTGGGCAATTGGGTACTGGTACTCAGAATTAAAATGCCTGCTTAAACATTCCTTAGAGGCTGTTGGATCATATGAATTTAAAACCCCAGTCCACTAATATAGAAGCAAAAAGTAACCTGCTGGGCTGTTGTTGCCCAGTTTTGTATTTAAATGATACTTGGTTATCCTCCTCTATTAAACTTTAGGTGTAATTTAGAAAAACAGATCCTACAACATGTGAGTCAAGAATGTTTCTCTTTTCCTTTATTGTCATAAGGAGGAGTGGATTTAAGAATTAAAGATCCTACTCTGTCACTTTTTTAAAAATTCACCTATCCATTAAGTGTTTAATATCCAAGATATACAAAGAAATTACACAACTCAAGAGTAAAAAGACAAACTTCCCAATTAAAAAATGGGCAAAAAACTTGAAAAGAAAATTGCCCAAAAAAGAAATACAAATGGTGAAGAAACACATGAAAAAAATGTTTTTCATTAACAATTAGGGAAATGCAAATGAGAACTACATGAGATATCATTTCACACCTATTACACTGGCCACCCTTAAAGTTGGAAAACTAAATGTTGGAGAGGATATGGAGAGATGGAGACACTTATTCACTGTTAGTGGGAATACAGAATGGTATAGCCATTGTGGAGGAATGACTGGCACCTCCTAAGAAAGTTGAATATCGACGTAGCATGTTACGTGGCAATATCATTACTATGTATGTGCTTAGAACAACTGAGAGCAGAGACACCAACAGACATCTGGACATTGAAATTCACAGTGGCATTATTCATGATTGCCAAAAGTTAGAAACAATCTGGGTGTCCATCAACCGATGAGTGGATAAACAAACTGTGGTGTATACACATAATGGAATATTATGCAGCTATAAGAAGAAATGAAGTTTTGAAGCATATGACATGGATGAACCTAGAGGACATTATGTTGAATGAAGCCAGACACAGAAAGACAAATACTGTATGATTGTGCTATTATGAACTAAATATAAAATGTCAACTCATGAAGTTAATAATTAGAATATAGGTCACCAGAAAAGAAAACGAGGGAAACGGACTTTGGCCCAGTGGTTAGGGTGTCCGTCTACAATATGGGAGGTCCGCAGTTCAAACCCCGGGCCTCCTTGACCCATGTGGAGATGGCCATGCGCAGTGCTGATGCGCGCAAGGAGTGCTGCACCACGCAAGGGTGTCCCCCGCGTGGGGGAGCCCCACGCGCAAGGAGTGCCCCATAAGGAGAGCCGCCCAGCGCTAAAGAAAGTGCAGCCTGCCCAGGAATGGCGCCGCCCACACTTCCCGTGCCGCTGATGACAACAGAAGCAGACAAAGAAACAAGACGCAGCAAATAGACACCAAGAACAGACAACCAGGGGAGGGGGGGAAATTAAATAAATAAATAAATCTTAAAAAAAAAAAGAAAATGAGGGTAGAGAATGGAAAGCTGAGGATTAATGTGTGCATAAGTGGTAAAAATGTTATTTGTAAATCTTTGGAAATGAATAGAAACACATCATGGTGTTTGTAATTAGCTGAGCTCTATATGGGTATGACAGTGGTTGAAAGGGCAAGTCTAAGGTCATGTATATTACTAGAATGAAAGTTAAAAACTGTAACATGAGACTTCATAAGACAGTGAAACCTCACGTAAAGCATCAATGTGGGTGATATGGAATATATAAGACCATTTTTGCAAAATAAAAATACAAATATACTAGAGAGAAAGAAAAAGAATAGCAGCTTTGTACAGCAGGGGAAGCATAGAGAGATTTAGAAGGGATGAGGGTTTTTTGTTTATTATTATTATTGTTATTGGAATAATGGAAGTGCTCTAAAATGATTGAAGCAATGAATGCACAAATATGTGATTAAATGGAATACCATCTATCAGTTTGGAACAATTTATGCTTTATTAATATGTGTCAATAAAATTGATTTGTTTAAAGCAGTGCTAAAAAAAGAAAAAATAAGGAATTTTAGGTCTTCAAAATACAACGTGGAGAAAGCGCAAGTCAAGTCAACTAGTGGGAAAATACTTCTGCCATCCATATACCCAAGAAAGGACTCATAGCCTTAATATAGAAATAACCTTGACAAATTAATAAGAAAGGCAAAGAGCCCAGTAGAAAGATGGAGAAAACACTTGAAAAGGCCCTTCATAAAAGTGTATTAACAAGTGGCCAATTAATGTATGAAATAAAGAATCTTCAGTCACAAGGCTTGTTCTCTGTCTTTGTTTTTTGGAGGCACCAGGACCAAACCTGGGATCTCCCTTGTGGGAAGCAGGTGCTAAATTGCTTGATCCACATACACTCCCCCCTCCCTTTTTAAAAAATTATGTATTTCCTCCCGGGGATTCTAGCTTTTTGTCCATAGAGATGCAGTGCGTCTGGGTCCGTACTTAATCTTGAGGATCCAGAAATTTCCTGGTACAAAGAATTCAATCAAAAAGTATTTATTGAATTAATAGAGGATACAAAATGTTTGCAAAATTTTATGAGATTTTAAAATTTTAAATGTATGATAAATTCAATCAAAGTGAACAGGGTGCATCCCACAGCATCTGTGTAAACAGGGTGTGTCCCTTGAAATGTAATTCTGATTAGGTTTATGAACTGTTTTTCCTTGTATAAAAGGAAGACAAATAGAGGAGAATTTAACCAGAAAAGAACAAGATGAAGAGTACAGGATTTTAGTAGAAAAGTCAAGTGCTGCCTTCCTGTGGAACCTACATTGAAACCTAGTTGGCTTCACCCTTATGGTTTCAGTTCTGGTTATTTTTTCATCTATTTATATAATGTCCTACTCCATGGCTTTCAACCTGGGACAAAGGGTAGTCGTTGTCCACACCATGCAGCAGTGGAAGGAGTTCCTGTGGGAAACTGAAATACAGATATCTTGCTGTTTCCACAAACACCTCAAATCACTCAGGACGTCATTATAATAATTGCCCATTTTCTCTTTAATAACATCTAGATTCTTAAAAGGTCAATTGCTTTCTCAATTTTGGTTGAATAACATTGAAGTCGATTTGGACTCAATACTTTAGTAGGATGGTAGCAACATGGGTGTTTTTCTTTTTTATTTATTTATTTATTTATTTTATTGACTTTGTAATAATATTACATTAAAAATATATATGTGAGGTCCCATTCAACCCCATCCCCCCACCCCCCCTCTCCCCCCCCAACAACACTCATTCCCATCATCATGACACATCCATTGGATTTGGTAAGTACATGGGTGTTTTTCAAAGTCATTTATTTTGAAATAATATTAAAGATATGAAAAACTGCAGTAGGAGTGGGTATAGCTCATTGCTTGAGCTCCAGCTTCCTATGTACAAGGTCCTGAGTTCGATCCCCAGTACCTCTTTTAAAAAATTGCAAGAGTATGTACAAAGAACTCCCAATCCAATCCCTTCCTTAGATTCACCAGCTGTTTCCCAAGTTATTTTAATTTTATCCCACTTGCCCACTAATAAGTATTTCACAAAAAGATATCTATCTGCAAAACAAGGACACTCTACTAGAACACCCCAAATGAGGAAATTAGCTCTGCTTCTATGCTGTAATCCCATTCACAAACTCCTTCAACTTTTATCTACTGTCTCATCCTTCTCAAACTCTCTCAGAAATACATTTTTTCCAGTCAGCTTTATCCTGTCAACTTCAATATGGAGCTCCTCCTGAGAAGTTCTTTCATTTTCACATCTTTGAGAAATTTAAGAAGCACAAATGACCTCAGCCTTTGCCCAGTGTTTCCTCATGAGATTTAGGCCGTACATTCAGACCATCAGGAGAGTTAGGAGTGCAGCCCATCAGTAGAGGTAGGAGATCTCCTTTTGGGTCACCACTGATGATGTAAACTTGATAACTCCGTGAAATTTCTCTCAGGTTCCTTTTCATGCAAAAACATGTTTTCACTTTACAATGAATTACATATTATAAGGACATATTCTGATATCAATACTGTAGGCTGCAACCATCCTCCACCCATCATCCTCTCACCTGAATCAACTACCACTCTGATGGTTGTCAAATGGTAATATTTTTCCATTTCCAGCACTGCTTCTATATATCTTACATAGCTTTCTACCTTAAAAAGGCTTACTTGCTTCTTGTTTATTTGTTATAGCACTACAGATTGATATATTCAGTTTTATTCAATATGTTCTCATCTGTTATTATTGTTTTTTTTAATGCACAAATTTTCCCAGATTGCACTAGTGGGATACCCTTCAAGTTGATTCACTGAGGCCCCAGGTAGCTCATCTGTACTTAGTCTAGGAGGGATTCCCAGAAAAGGGGTTAAAGTATTCCTGACTTCTTTGCCCAAATTGCATTCAATGTCACAGGTCCTGTTTCTTTCATCAAGTCTTATGGATATCCATCATCAAATATTTAAAATTCACACCTACCCTCTTAAATTTTCTGTTGGTATACTCGCTTGTCCATATGTCAATGCATCCAAAATGCTCTCTTGGACATAACTATCTCATCCTGTCGTTCTTTAAGTTTGTTGATGGCTTCCCACTGTCCTTGGGACAAGGACCATAGAACTTACAATGGCCTTCAGGTCCTGAATACTTCCGTTTCCTCCAGTTCCCTCTGCTCTTAGTTTCTGCAAAGAACAGTCCAATGTTGCTTGGGTTTTGTACATTTTTCCAGTAAACCAATTCCTATCCCAAGCACCTTTTCTAAGACTTTGCCCAGTTAAATCTTTAAGGTTTGTTTTCCAGGATTTGTCCCATCTGAACTAATGAAATCCTTTGATACTAAGTGCATAATTTAACATGGTCATTCTCACTTTACTTCTAAATCAAACTGAACATCACAGGGGCAGATGGTTGATTGATTTGCCTATATAATTCCATTCACTGACTCTAACAAATCTTCACTTCCCTTGGAAAATGGCCAGACTGGAAAGACAAAGGGTAACCTAAAAGTATAAATTACCTAAAAAATATAATATATGATTACCTAAATTATTTTTATAAAAATCTGCACTAAATCTTTGCTTTTTGTTTTTCACAGCAGTGAATTTTTAAGAGTAAATATTTTAAAGAAGGCAAGGTGTATTTCTCGGAATTAGTCCATGTCATCAAAGATATCTAATCTGTTGTCGTGCAATTGCTCAAAGTTTACTTTTAAATCCCATTTTAGCAGTGTCGCCACTTTTATTACTAACTTTAGTGAATTGATTCTTTCCTTTATTCTTTTTTAAGTGATTTATTTCATTATTTCTCTCCTCTCCCTCCCCATTGTCTGCTCTCTGTGTGCACTCCTTATGTGTTCTTCTTTATCTGCTTGCACACTCAGAGGCACCAGGAAACTGCATCTTTTTTGTTGCATCACCTTGCTGCTCCATGTGTGTGGTGCCACTTCTGGGTGGGCTGTGCTTTTTTTGTGTGGGGTGACTCTCCTTGCAGGGCACACTCCTTGCGCATGGGCACCCCCACGTGGGGGACACTCCTGCGTGGCACAGCACTCTTTGCATGCGGCAACTGTGTGCATGGGCCAGCTCACCACCCAGGCCAGGAGGCCCTGGGTATCAAACCCTAGACCCTCCCATATGGTAGGCAGATGCTTTATCAGTTCAGTCACATCTGCTTCCCTTTCCTTTATTCTTAATCAGTCTACCTACAGGATTTTCAGTTCTATTGATCTTTTCAAATAACCAGGTTTTATTTATAGCTGTGT